>NC_142806.1:57180265-57312618 GCF_049724085.1 Artemia sp. Qi Xiang Cuo | reverse complement strand
GCGGCTGTTTGGCAATAGCGTCATTATTGTTAATACAATTACTTATACAATTACAATTACAATTACTTATACAATTTCTGGTTTAATTACCTTGGACGTTGGTTATAGTTTTTGTTCGTGGTGCCGCTGTTTTTGATAGCGAAGCGCTTCTATTATAGAGGGACATCACTAGTAAAAAAAATATAAATTAAATAATTCCTCTTTTTTTGCCTTAGCCTGTCTTAGTTGTGTTTCGCAGGTACGTCATTATATGACCTTGTTAACTATTTGCGTTTTTTCCTGATTAAGGAAGGTTTATTTTGTCATTCAAGCTGTTTAATCTGCACGAATGACACGAAATTAGTTTATATATTGCAGGAATTACTTATCGAAGCAATATTATTTGTGGTTGTTTCATACCGGGCTTAAAGATATGTTAATTAGCGTTCGGCTACGCCATTACAGGAATTAAACTAAACAAATTGTCTCCCTTTTCTTTTTGGTTCTTGTCTTGTTTTTTGTCTGGGGACGCACCTCTGGGGACACGGATTATATGGCACCTCTATGGGTCAAAATTTATGCCCGAGATCGGTATTTAAATTTTACAATTTTGGTTTACTTTTCACTTACGGTTATTTTACGTTGAATTTCTGACAATACTTTTCTTTTTGAGAGAGAATTCTATATTTATTTTATATATTCTTGATTGTACTGCCTCATTCTATGACCAATATATGATCAACTATCTGAAAAAAATGTCGAGACTTCTTAAAACAGGAAACAAAAGAGCAATCTTTAGTTCCTACAAAAGGACTTATCCCTTACTAAAATGTTCTATTACGTTTCCATAGGCTGAAGTCTGCCTATCGACTTTAGCATTTTAGGTTCTACAATTGTGATTTATCTTTAAGTTCTACAGGGATTTTATATAGGATTATTTTTACATTTTGCTTGCGAACCATTTTTCCTTCTTTTTTTTTTTTAAGGTTACTGAAATTTTCGTTTTATATCAATTTTCTAGCAATTGATTTCCTTTATTCACTTAGATTCCGGAACGGAACTTTGTACTATTTTATTTGTTTTTTGTTATACCCGACCACTCTATAAGCAATATACGACTAAATATATAATTAAGGATATATTTTTGATACCAATTTTTGATGGCAAGCTATTATATATTTTTTTTTTTTTATAATCTCCTCATTTTTATGAGGGTCATTTTTTTTGCTGTGAGGGTTTGATATTTGAGAAACATTTTGGTATGGTAAGCTAATTCTTAGTTTTCAGGCGAATAGACTGTCAATTTAGGTATGCAATTAACTCAGAGTACACGATATCGCATGGGTGAAGAAATGAAAAGTGAAGACGATTTAACTCGAGGGCTTTATGCTTATGTGGTTTGACTATACCATCATAAATCTTAGTGGTTTGAACTATGTCTGGAAATTACGGGCTTTGATTATTGTTGCAACTTATCGTGTCGATGCTTTACTTGGGGTTCAATTGAATTGTACACGCGATTATTGACATCTGAGGTAAATTAATATCATTTTTCTTGAAGAATCACAACGTCATTTTTCCTTTCAAATTTCGGGAAATTGGTTTGTGAATTCTTTAAATTTAGGAAAGGATTTGAAGGAATGGTAAGGCCGGCTATGTTGTTCTGATTGATTAATAACTCTTTGTCTACAATAATGAAAATTTGCACTAATATTTAAGGGAAAATTAGCGTATTTCCTACCCTTTGGGTTGGAGTGGAGGCCGACTAGTACGCATGGTGCACGTTAGGGTAAATAAATTTTTTGTATTCACTTGTGGTACGTACATTTTTGAGGCAAAACAACCAGATGAGGTACGCACAGGGGTGAGGGGGGTTGTAATGGGGGGTGGGGATGGCCAAATTTCGTTGTTTTGGCTTTTGTAATTTTTAGAATGCATTGGAGTTTGTGGTTTTGTTCGGAGGAACACGTAAGCGAGTCTATCAATTTACCATTATTGTTTGTTTGAATTGTTTTCGATTGTTTAATTTTTTGCAGAAATTTCAGTTCATATAATGACTGAGGCCTGCTTCTGTTATTTAGATTGACAGAGGCCCTATATCTACAATTTGGTTAATTATCGTATGCTTATTTGCAGGTAAATCATGCCTTGTATTGTTACTCTCTGACACATATATATACATATATATATATATATATATATATGTACACATTCAACTATCTAGTAACCATGATAAGCTTGCTTATTATGTTGCCGCTAATTACCTGTTTTCCTAATTGTTTCTTAGCTGGGTGATTAATACAATAATAACTCGCGTGTATACTTTTTTTGTGATATTTTAAGTTGTTTGTTATTTCATAGCCTTTACGGCAAGTTTGGGTTGTGGTTATTTCCGGTCATCTTTTCTTTTGATTAAATTTAGTACATTTTGGAGTTCCGTATTTGATTATGTCGTTGGCATGATGATTAAAAATAAATATTCCACAACTTGATTTTGAGAAGATATAGAACCTACTGAAGCGCCGATCCGAATACTTTTTTTTGAGTTAAAAGTAATTTTTTGGAAGTTAGTGGACTGGGGTTATGGATTGTTAGGCGGCCGACCCTAGGATACGGATTGGATCCTCGGGCCCTGAGTTTCATTTCCTCAGTAATCGATTCAGTGTGTTCGTCAGGTGTACCTACTCTGGGGGGGGTATCCGAAAGGAGTTTTAGATTTTCCTTATTAATATACTGTTGGCTTTCAATTTAATTTTTTTTTTTTTTTTTTTTTAAAAATTTTTTTTTTATCTTCATTTTTTATACTTTTTTTTTGTTTTGGAAAAACAATGTTCTTTATAAAAGAAAAATAATTATCTATTTTAAATATTTTTAGCTCGAATATTGGGTTATTTATTACTTTTTTGTCGCTAAACATCACATTCTATAAAATGTAGTTATTTTAATGTATTAGAAGGGGATTTTGACGAGGAAGAATTTTCACCTCTTTTTGTTTTTGTTTAGCTCGATTTATTCTCGTGTCTGGCATTTCTTAGTTTTCTGCGGCTTCTGGCGATGGTTGGGTTTTGGGTGTTCCTTGTTGTTCATAGCTTTTTGAGGGATCTTGGCCCGTAATAGCATTCTCTTGGGCGTCAGGGTACTGGTTCCTCGTAATTATATTATTATCCGTTGGAGGATTCTGCTGATTAGTTTCCACTTGGGGTTTCATGTGATGCTGACGAGTCTGATTTGGAATCGCAAAATGTGCAGGTTGGGATGATCCTTCGTTGTAACTATTAGTAAGAAGATTTTCCAAATGGGGGCTGAGGGGTAGATCAATTTCAACGGTAAAACATGTTGCAACCATTTGTTCCAAATTTGAGCAAAAACCTCTCTGTTTCCGTATTTCCTTATTAATTTCGATATGGTTCTCTTTTAGCTGTTTCTCTAAGGTATCTTGTTGCAGCTTAATTAGTTCTTTTTGTGCCTTCAAGTGGTCGTACTTATGTTGCATTTCCAGAATCTTTGCCCTCTGGGGTGTTAGGAGTTCTTGTATTGCCATCGTCGCGGACAGGATGGTACTATTCTTGTAATCTTGTACTTTTTTTCCAATTTCCTGCAATTTATCGTACAATACTTGTAATTTTAGGATCTGGTCGGGATAATTGTATCCCTCGACAATTGCGGTGTCACTAATTGATTCCATTTCGTTCTGGATTTTGGTGATTCGTTCTTTCACCTCTATAAATTGGGCCTCCATTAACTTGTCTATTTGATTAGTAATTAGGATCTCATTTATCTTCTTGTTCATTTTTTCTTGGGACGCCTTAACTTCGCTAATCGATTTAAGTGTGGTTTCTATCATCTTTTCAATTTTAGATTTTTCCGTTATTAATTCGGCCGATGCCACTAGGAGTTTTGCTCGTACTTGAAATAGCTGATCCAGACTTGCTCTGTCGGTACGAGGGTTGCACTAGTTGGTTTTCTTTCGGAGGGGGGGACTTGAACAATTCTCGTCTACTTCTATCTTCGGGGTTCTTTACCAAGCCGAAGTTTATTTTATCTGGAAAAATTAACTATTGACTTATTTCGACCTTTTATGGGCATCACAATAAAAGTCGCCCATATATTCTTTATATGTTTTTTTTTTTTTTTTTAAACTGCTATTTATGATTTAATATTACCTTATAATTTTTTTTTTTTTTGGGGGGGTTAATTTTTACAATAAAAATTTACATTTGTACGGTCTATTGCTAATTATTCCAGATTTTGTGGTAAACTCCTGTTCGTTTTATGGCGTTTTAATCTTTTTTTACTTTCCCATGGATATTAGATCAAATTTCTTGTATTGTTTTGAAAGGAATTTTTGGCCTTTTACCTTAGTCTGTTTTGCATGGGCAGTAGCCGAAGTGGGTTTTTGTTTTCGTGCGTCTTGGGGTTCATCGTCGGACTCAGTCGAGCTAGTTCCTGAGGATTCATTGTTATGTCTTTCTGTGGGTGTCCCTTGGGGTCTTGTGGTATCCCCTGCCGTTGCTTCATATATCTCATCTGCTCTAGAGGTTGAAAGTTTATTTTCTATTTCCTCACGCTGAGGTCCTGTCTCGGGGGAGTTAAAAGATTCTTGGGAACTTTGGGAGGAGTCAAATACTTTTGGAGAATGTCTCCACTGCTTGAATGCCATATCTTCGGGGGGTGTGGTGTATTTCGTAACATGGTCTGTTTCCAGGAGTGAGATTCCTTGGGTTTTACTTTAGATACCGTTATGTGATGGTACTGTCCCAAGTTTTCATCTTCAGGGCGTTCCTGTGTCCACGGCAAAGTACTTTGCCTTGTTTTTATCGGATAATTAATAATGTCCATAGCCTCTCTCAGGTTTTTTGTATTTTTCTCCCTGGGTGGAGTTTTCCTCCTGTTTGTCCCGGGGGTTTCCATGGCTCTATTTCGGTCCTCCTGTAACGACAGGGGTCTTTCTATCGGGGTTTCTGGGGATACCATGTCATCAGGAAACCTGTTGGGGGGACATGGAGTTGAAATTCTATCGGGGAAAAATTGTGTTTTTGGTGACAAAGTATAATCTAATTCTTGCTCCGAGCTTTCTGGGGATGAGCTCTCTGGGTTTTTTGGGGCCCTTGCAGGTATGGGTATTAGAGGCTTTCTTTTAGGGATGACTAGATTTTTCATGGCCAAAAATTCCTAAAAATCTTCTTCTTCGCTATTGTTTTCAAAATAGTTTTGTTTGAAATTAAAGGGTTTTAGTTCGGATAGCCTGGATTTAGGAAATTGATTTTCCGCGTCTGATGAATCTGAAGATGAGGGTTCGGGTGCCCACTTAACGGGGTATTTGGCACCTTTCATACGGCTTACATGTGCCTTGTATGTTCTTCCGTTTTCTGGATTTATCATTTTAAAAGTAAATTTGTTGTCGTATTTTTTGATTATTCTGTAGGGTCCTGAATATTTATTGGAAAGTTTTTTGCCTTCCAATTTAGCTTCATTTTTCAGATAGACACGGTCGCCTAACTCAAAATATATATTTACTTTTATTTTGGGTTTAGTCCTCAACTCTTGATTTGATTTACATTTTTCTAATTCTTGTCTGACTATTGGCGGGGTTCTTCTTATACTATTTATAAAGTATTGTTTAAGTAAATCCGTGCTATTTCAATACTTTATCGAATATATGATTTATTTATAAGTTATTTCAAAGTCTCGTCCGAATAAAAGAAAAAATGGACTTTCTTTAGTCGTTTCAGAGTATACCGTATTAATTACATTAGTCAAGTAAGGTAGATATTGATCCCAATCGTTTCGGTTGTCCTTTGAATAAATACTTAAAACATTGGAAAATATTTTGTGCCTATTTTCAATTTTTCCATTAGCTTGGGGGTGGTAGGGGGAGGTTACTAGTTTTTCTATTTTAAGGAAACTCATCAAATCCTTTGTTACTTTAGAAACGAAGTTAGATCCATTGTCGCTAATGACCCGTTGAGGAACGCCAAACTCTAAAAATATTTTTGCTAGGGCTTTACTTGTGGCATGTGCGCCTTGATTTTTCAATGCTTTGGCAAAAGTGAAGCCGGTAAAATGGTCTATTACTGAAAGAACACAAGGATGACCTATATTAGACATGCGCAATCCCCCACTAGTACCAAAAAGGTCAAATGAAACGATGTCGAACGGGACCCTTGCTACTGGCACTCTCCCCAAGGGGAGATTTGGGTACAGTTGATGGTTTTTTCCTAAGTTACAAACTTCACATGCACGTATAAAATCTTTGAGTTTAGTTAATACCGACGGAATATAAAAGTATTGTTTTAGCTTGTGAAATGTCTTGGTTATTCCTAGGTGTCCGCATATTTCCAAATGGAAGTACTCGAAGGCAGGTATTGTTAAGTTTTGGGGGAGCACTGGGATTATTAAGGTTTGATTTCTATTTGTTTCACCTGTTATTATCCTGGAAAGGATTTCTTCGTCTAAGTCATAATAAAAATTGTCTATTTCCCTTCTTAAGGTTTTGAACTTATCAGGGAGATTATCAGAATTCACAAAATAGTTCATGAGAGACAAACACATTTCATCCTTAACTTGGTTTCTTTTAATGTTGGTTAGGGATAAGGGAATTACTCGTGGTCCTTCTTCTTCTGTGAGGATTTTTTGTATATTCTTCTTTTGTTTTTGTTTACTGAGATTAATGGCATTTATTTGTTTAGTTTCATTATCTGAAGGGTTATTCTCAGGGTATCTACTGAGGTAATCACAAGGGGCGTTCTGCTGACCGGTCACATGTTCAAATTCATAATCCAGATCTTGGATTTTCATTATCCATCGTGCGAAGAGTCCAGTTGGATTCTTAAATGTGCTTAGGTCATTTAAGCTTTTATGATCCAAACGCAGCCTAAATTTTTGTCCTACCAAATAATGTCTGAATTTGTCTAAGTGGTAAATTATAGATAGTAACTCCAATTGCGTTGCTGAATAACTACTTTCGCCTTTGGTTAGAGTTCTGCTTTAAGAGCATATGACTTTCTCTATATATCGAGGGGGGTCCTGTGGGGTATTTGGGTTGTTTTCCACGAGGATTATTTGAGAAAGGATTGCACCGATACCTCGAGCTGATGCGTCGGTGGTAACCACGAATGTTCTTTTTTCAAAGTCTGGTAACGCTAATATTGGTTCAGAGGTAAGAGCTTTCTTGAGAGTGTCCAAAGAAGTTTGCGCTTCCTGAGACCAGGTAACATTTTGGGAATTTACTTGAGTTAAATCTGTGATGGATTGCGCGATTGAGGCGTAGTTGCGTATGAATTTTATAAAGTAACTGGCTAAACCAATGACGCATCTTAACTGTTTTATGTTTTTTGTCAGCTTAAGACTTTATCCACATCTCATTTTCTCAGGGTTCGGTGATATTTGACCTTGGGTCACTATCATTCCTAAGAATTTTATCTCGGATTGAAACAAATTTCCTTTTCCGGCCTACATTTCAAATTACCCTCTCTGAATTTTTCGAAAACTTTAGTTAATGTATTCAAATGGTCCTCGGGCGTTTCTCCCACACAGATAACATCATCCACAAAATGGATGATATTTTCTATACCTCGTAACAAGTGCAACAGGGGTCTACATAATGCACTCGAGCTAGTTTTGAGTCCGAAGGGTACTCTCAAATATTCGTAAGAACCCCAGTCCGTCGTTGAAAAGGCCGTTTTATAGACATCGTCATCTGCTGTCTCTACCTGATGATAAACCTGCGTGAGGTCCAGGGATGTAAAAATTTTATTTTTGGTTGAAAGGGAATCCAGGATTTCATCAATCCGGGGCAGGGGAAATTTGTCACTCACTACCTGCTTATTCAATGCTATATAATCCACTACAAGCCTGAGGTCATTGTTCTTTTTTGGTACTAGTATAATGGGGGCTGAATACGGGCTTATGCTTGGCCGTATGATGTTGTTTCTTTCCCATTCGCGGATTTTATTTTTTAACCAACCTTTGTAGGGGTGGGGAATGCGATAGGGCTGTTTAGCAACGGGCAACCCTATGGTTTGGATAGAGTGTTCATAGAACGGTATCAACCCGATATCTTCCTCACATGTAGAAAAAATATCTCTAAAATTCCAGAGCAATTCACACAATTTTTCCCTTAAGTGCGTATTTTGGATATGGCCTAGTTTAAATTTTTCCAAAAATTGGGGTTTTGTTAGGGGGTAGTTATTCTTTGGATTCCTATTACCAACACTATTCACTAAGCTTCCATTGGAGTTTCTCTATTTGTTTAGCTCGTGCTCAGAAATAACCTGTATTTCAACGAGACATGCTCCTTTTTTCAATGTAATCATATCGTTTTCATGTGTGTTAGTTAACCAAATAAAACCTTCGCCTTTTTCATATGAGATGATCTGTTCTTCACAAAACAGATTTTCTGGAATTTCTTTACACGGGGATGCGAACCAAATTTCGGAATTGTCATTTACGGGGGTGACCATTTGAGAGATTTGCACTCTTCGCATAGTGTTTGGGGGGATTTTTGTTTTACGTACCGCGAACCCATAGTATTTTTCTGTCGCGTCTTTTTCTATTAAGTTAAGACTCGCGCTGTCTTGCGGCAAGTCTTCCGCTTGTGGGGTTGGTTGTAAGGGTAGATCCAAGTCCTGTCCCCTAACAATAGTAATTAGATTTATTATTTCAGTCCATAATTCGGTTATTTTCTTTATTTCTTTTTGTCTGTACTCCTGCATTGTTCCTATTTTTGCTTTTACTGACTTGATCCATTTGCCGCTTAAATTTCTCCCACGAGATGAGAGATAGGGTAAAAAGGATTTTATTCTATTTACTGTCGCTTCCCCTCCCTCCACGCGTTGGAGACTTGGGTCGCATGGATACACGAGTCGGTTATTTGCTATATCTAATAATACCTTATTAGATTTTAAAAAATTAGCACCAATTATCGCTTCATATGGAAAATTTTTGCAGATTATGAAGTTTGTAGGAAAGATTTTATTGTCTTTTGTCACATCTAAACATATGGAGCCTACAGCCTCCAGCCTATGACCTGTGACACTAGTTAAATTGGGAATATTGAAATTTGTTCGTCTCTTAATATATACTGGGAGTCTATTAAATACATTCGAATTTATTATGTTAACAGATGCACCTGAATCTATTAATGCTTTGAAATTAATACTCGCAACACTAAAATTATTTAATATAGGTAATATGTCATCATTATCACTTAAGGAAGGTACAATTACTGGATGGGACCTATAAAAAATATTGGCCTCCAGGGTCCCGGTTAATTTTCTTGGGGGCCTAATTCGTTTCCCTGTGCGCTTATTTGATAAGTTGGGGTTTGACATTGGGGTTCGGTGGGAAGTTCACTTGTTAGGGAAGTTCCAAGTTGGTTGACATTTGATTGTCGTGGTTGCCACGTATTATTGCGTGGGTTAAAGTTTCTTGTGCCGACGGCTCGCGGCATTTGTTCATTTTGTATTGATGAAAAATTTCTTTCGTTCCCCGGCGGGAAAAAATATCCTCTGTTATCGGTTGTATTCCTGTTAAATCTAGTTGGATACACCGTTCGTGAATTAAATTGGTACATATGTTGTCGCGTGTGTACGTTGGGGAACCGATAATTATTTTGTCGGTTGGGTGAGGGATTGGAATAGGGTTGTTGAGGCGTATATTGGGAAGGATTCGAGTACGCAAATCCTTGTTGGTACGGGTTGCGAAACGATGGGAGACGCGGGGGGTTATTTCTATAGTTTCCTGACCCATTAGTATTTGGGTATGTTCTCCTGAACAAACGTTTATTAAAACTTGGGGTTGCTGGTGTACATTTGTTTTTAGTACGGCATTCCCTTGCGATATGTCCTTGTTTATTACATGCATAGTATATAATTGGGGGGTTCTGTACGTAGTTTGTTGTATTCGTGGGTACGAAACGTATTATTCTTTGCCTCGTAGGGGTTGGAGACCTATTTTGGTTCGGTCTGGATGAATTATCTCTTTGTAAAAATCCTGGGGAAATCCCTCGTGATTGTCCCGGAGTTGAATTTTCTACATTATTTATTCTTGACTTATTGTGGTTCGCCACAATTGAGTCAATTTCTATCATTCTCTCTACGTCTTGAACTTCTAGCTCTAATGTTTGAATATTTTTTTAAATTAACATTCGGTATAGCTTGGGGCTCAGCCCTTGCATGAAAGCATTAAGTATAATTTTATTGTATACAGGGCCCGAGTCTTTTCCGTATTTTTCCTCAATTGATACCATTACTTTGTGCAGGTATTCTCTAACATTTTGTGTTTCGTCGAAACAAACCGTACCATGCTTTAGTTTGTGTGTTGAACTGGTTTCAACAAATCTTTCTCGGAACGCTTTTAGCAATTTTTCGATTGAGTTTATTGGGAGGTTGTTATCTTCCCCTATCGTTTGTTCTATTTGTTTCAGGAATGTTAATGCCTGTCCCTTAAGTCTCATTAACAACATCCCTACTAATGATTTTAAGTCTGTTTGAGTAACCTCTACGAATTGGTTTAATTGGACAATAAATTTGTCTACGTCTTCATCACCATTATATGAAGGAAGTGATTTTGATATTTCCACTGTTTTGGCGATAAGTTTTTGCTTTAATAATTGTGCGTTTTGATCTAACGACATATTTGTTTTTTTTTTGTGTTAAAATTCGGTACTGGTTTTATTTATTTTTGTACTATTTAAATTCGATACTTCTTAATTATATGTATATAATTTTTTTTTTGCTACTATTTTCGGGGGATTTAGGTTTAACAAAATATTGTACTTCAAAATATGCACAAATTATGACACTTCAAAGCATGCCAAAAAATATGACACTTCAAAGCATGCCATCAGATGACAATATCCAACAGGTGAATAATGCTGAGTCTTAGATCTTCTGATATATATTTAACTAGGCAGATAAGTAAAATCTCAATGCCATCAGATGACAATATCCAACTAGCTAGATAATTAATTCTCTCAGATTAAGCATTGATATTTAACTAGGTGGATAATGAAGTAGCCTATTGAAGTCTTTCTTATATATATCCAGATAGACCTTACCTTAGACCTTGGATCCACCTGTCCCTCCAGAGGCACCCAGGGTATCAAGAAGAAGCCGTCAATCTTCCCGCCGGTTTGCTGCTGTAAATATGTCCTCCCATTGAGGTTGGATTGAAGTGTGCAGGTTATGGAGATCTGTCTGGTATGTTCAACGCAGGGTGTTTCTGGGTCTGCCCCTGCTGCGTGGACCCGATGGCTGCCGACGGAGCACTGCATTTAGTAGTCAGAGATTATCCATACATAGTACATGGCCAAGGTATCTCCATTGGCGGACTCTTATGATATATGTCACAAGAGGCTGGCCAGTCTCTTCACAGATGGATTGGTTTGTTATTCTCTGCTGCCAATGGATGTTGAGAATTCTTCTGAGACATGTGTTTTTGAAAGCAAGTATTCTTCTCTCTTGATCCTGGTTCAGGTGCCAGGTTTCAGCTGCATAAAGCAGCACTGGCATAACATTGCTATTGCAGAGTCATAACTTTAGCTGTATAGAGAAGCTTTGGGACTGCCATACTTTCCATAATCTATTGAAGGCCCTATTGGCTTGGCTGATTCTTGTGAGCACTTCTTTTGTGGTTGATACGGTACTTTCTATTATGCTTCCCAAGTATTTGAAATGGATGACTTGCTCTATGTGTTGGTCTCTGCAAGTGATGCTGTGGTAGCCATGCATTTTTTTTCTCATTATTTATTTTCAGGGTTGCATGGCCACCTCTCTCCCTCACTTTGTCAAGGAGTTCTTGAAGTCTTTGCTTGCATGATTCTAGGATGGCAATGTTGTCAGCAAAGTCTACATCACTGAGGCGTGTTTCTGGATTCTGTCTGTGCTTGTACTTTGCAGTATGTAGTTACTGACGATTAGGTAGACAATACATTTTCTAAACAATTTAATAATAATATCCAGCTAACCTGATAATTAGTTCCTCTGGAATTACTTAATAAAATCCAACTAGCTGGATTAGAACTCTTCTAGGAAACTGTAAATTATCCAACCATAAATCTATTTCTTCAAAAATTATATCATCATATATGCAGCATTGCAGACAACTAGCATTTCAAGTGAATGAAGATAATGCCCAGAAAGAATAATTTTTGCTCAAAAACACTGAAGTTTAAAATATTTAGGACAGGAGCCCCCTCCTCCTCTTCTGATCATTTCCATTTCATTTGGGAATTGATATAGCTCTTTTTCTGGCCATTGAACCTTATCAACATTTCTTTTCATTTTCTTATGTATTTGAAATGAAGATTTTGGAGGACTCCAAAATAAACTGAACTGCTAAATGATCATTTAATCGTAGGCAGCACAATTGCGCTGCCTAAGTAAAGAATGATGTTGGCATTTTGTATTTTTTTTTCATACCAGGGAACTTTGTATCAAAGGAGTTGTCATAGAAACTTTGAAAAGGGCTCATTTGATTGGAAATTGGAGTGGATAGTGCCATTTTCAATAGTTGAGGGGGATCTGCGGATCACTTGCGGGCCCCCCCCCAGGCCCATCATTCCCCCAAACACATCCAATCAAAATTTTGAGATAGCCATTATGTTCTGCATAGTTGATTTCCAGATAGAAAATATATTTTTGAGGAGGGCACTCCCCCACAACTCTCAGAGCATGGGTTTTAAGTTAGGCCTTGGGGGCATATAAGATCGATGTTGGCACAATGTATTATTTATTTTTTCTTTAGACCAGGGCACTTCTTATCGAAGAAGTTGTCGTAGAAACTCTAAAAAGGGCTCATTCAATTGGAAATTTGAGTGGCTTGTGCTCTTTTTAGTAGTTGAAAGTGATTGGAAAATGACTAACACCCCTTCCACGCCCACCATTTCCCGAAACACATCCAATCAAAATTTTGAGATAGACATTTTGTTCAGCGTATTTGATCTCCCCATAGAAATTGTGTTTTGAGGAGGACAATCCCCCACAACTCTCAGGGCAAGGGTTGTAAGTTATGCCCTGCGGGCATATAAGGTTTTAATAGAAAGCGTTGTCGTAGAAACTGCAAAAAAGATTCATTCGATTGTAAATTCAAAAGGCTAGTGCCCTGTTTAATAGTCGAAAGTGATTGGAGGGCAACTAACCCCCCTCTCTCGCCTACCTTTTCCACGAACACATCCAATCAAAATTTTGAGATAGTCATTTTATTCAACGTAGTTTTAAGTTCTGGAAATTAGGTCTTTGAGGATGACAACCCCCCCCCCCACCCCACAACCCTCAGGGGAAGGGTTTTAAGTTATAACCTGGGGAGATATAAGGTTTTTATGGAACGCGTTGTCGTAGAAACTTCAAAAAGGGCTCGTTCGATTGGAAATTTAAATAGCTAGTGCCCTTTTTAATAAAAGAAAGTGGTTGAAAGGCAAGTAACATTACTTCGACTCCCGACATTCCTTTAAACACGTCCAATCCAAATTTTTAGATAGCTATTTTGCTCCACGTAGTTTAAAATTAAGAAATTTATACTTTTGAGTAGAACACTCTCCCCACAGACTTCAGGGAATGGGTTATACGTTATGCCCTGGAGGCATATAAGGTTTTTATTGAAATCTTTATCGTAGTAACTTGAAAAAGGGCTCATTCAATTGGAAATTCAAAGGGATAGCTCCCGTTTAAACAGTCGTAAGTGATTTGAGGGCAACAAACCTCTCTTTCACGCCCAGCTTTTCCCAAAATACATCAAATAAAAATTTTTAAATAGCCATTTAATTAAACGTAGTTGAAAGTTTTGTATATTAGTTCTTTGAGGATGACAACCCCCCCCCCCTAAGCCCTCAGGGCATGGGTTGTAAGTTATGCCCCGTGGGCATATGAGGTTCTTATAGAAAGCGATGCTATAGAAACTTAAAAAAGGACTCATTCAATTGGAAACTGAAAGGGCTAGTGCCCTTTCTAATAGTCGAAAGTGAATGAAGAGCAACTATCCCCCTCTCATGCTCACCTTTTCCCCAAACACATCCAATCCAAATTTTGAGATAGCTATTTTGCTCACCGTAGTTTAAAGTTTTAAAAATTAGGCCTTTGAGGAGGACCACCCAACCACAGCGCTCAGGGCAAGGGTAAGTTACGCCATTGGGGCATATAAGGTTTCATAGAAAGCGTTGTCGTAGAAACTTCAAAAAGGGCCCATTCGATTGGAAATTGAAATGGGTAGTGCCATTTCTAATAGTCGAAAGTGATTGGAGGTCAACTAACCCCCCTCTCACGCAAACCATTTATCCAAACACACCCAATCAATATTTTGAGATAGCCATTTTGTTCAACGTAGTTGAAAGTTCTGGAAATTAGGTCTTGGCACCCAACCCCCCTCTCATGCCTACCATTTCCCCAAACACATGCAGTCAAAATTTTTAGATAACCATTTTTTTCAACGTAGTTGAAAGTTCTGGAAATTAAGTCTTTGTGGATGACCCCCACCTCCACGGCCCTCAGGGCAAGGGTTGTAAGTTAAGCCCTAGGGGCATATGAGATTTTATAGAAAGAGTTGTCGTAGAAACTTCAAAAAGGGTTCATTCGTTTTGAAACTGAAAGTTGTTGAGCCCTTTTTAATAGTCGAAAGTGATTGGAAGGCTTGGTATTTTTATAGTAAATATCGATGTGGGTATAACGGATTATTTTTTTTTGTTTAGACCAGGGCACTTCGTATCGGAGGAGTTTTCGTAGGAACTTCGAAAAGGGCTCATTTTATTGAAAATAGAAAGGGCTGATGGCCTTTTAATAGTCAAATGTGATTGGAGGGCAACTAATCCCCCTCCCATGCCCACCCTCCCAATTTCCCATTATGTTTAAATCTAAATGTTGCCTTAAGATTAATTCAAAATGCACTGTGTTAATGCTAATTCCCAATAAGGCATCTCAGCAGCAGCTTTGCCAACGCTTTGGGATAAATTGTACCAGTTTTCCCAGCAAAGTTGTACAACAAGAGATTAATTCGTACCATTTGAAGAGTAGGTTAAAATTTCAGCGCTCGCGTCGCAAAAGTAGCAACCTCATAGCCTGAAATATGAAGAATACTTTATAGACTTTCTCAGCTTAACAAAATAGTAGTCCCAAACCGCTAAAAGCATTTTAGAAGAAGGTTTCAGTAAAATTTTCTGAAAGTGATCTCGAAGCTGATTGTTGGGATTAATCCTTTCTTTCGAAATTTGGAGCATTTAGGCAAATAATGGATAAAATAAGAAATAAACTAGTGTACACAACTTATAACCCACCTATAGGATGAGTAACGGGGGCCAGAAGCTAAAAAAAAAAACATATAAGCAATCAAGTCGTGAAAGTGGCTAACACCACATATTCTCATGTTTCCAAGGACTAGGCTACCCACCAGCGAGTGACGCGTTGACCATATAATACACTGGCCATTCGATATAAGCTCTTGGTCGATTCTACTAATTAGAACTTAATTAATTTAACAGAAAAATTTCGACTATATTGCACAAGAAATCAGGTTAAACCGTACAAAGGTAATCAAATTGTAACATTAAAACAAACAAGAAAGAGGAAAATTTGTGCTAGTTGGTCCTTTTTTTTCTGCTGTTTCTTTTTGTAGCCCAGCTATTTCATATCCCCTTCCACAGTTTCTCCACATTGGATGCATAACCATTTTCAAGGATGTTTTCCAATTCTTTGACACGATCCGTATTGCACTGAGAAGCCCGTTCAAGGGGGTGAAACCGAGACGATTTCTAATGCTGGTATTGTTCAAATTGACAGCTGAGAAAGTTCGCTCAGCAGCAGCGGCAGCGTGTTGGAGAACAAGTAGGTTTAAAGTAAAACGCCCGAGCAGAAGAAAACGCTTTGACCCATTAACGTCTTTTTGCCTGTAAACCCGAGACAAAAACATGGCTGGATCTGAGCCAATCAAAGTACCAAGCTCAGAGCAAAAGGGTAATCTCTTCCAGTCTTGGAAGATATCTTCCAGGTCATCGTCACTTCCGTGAACACCATTTTCCTAAACACATCCAATCAAAATTTTGAGATAGCCATTTTGTTCAGCGTAGTTGATTTTCCGACAGAAAGCCCTCAAGGCAAGAGTTGTAAGTTATGCCCTGGGTGCATATAAGGATTTTATAGAAAGGTTTGTCGTAGAAACTTCAAAAAGGGCTTATTCTATTGGAAATTCAAAGTGCTAGTGCCCTTTTTAATAGCAGAAAGTGATCGGAGAGCAACTAACCCCCCTTTCACGCCCACCATTTCCCCAAGCACATCCAATAAAATTTTGAGATAGCCATTTTGTTCAACTTAGTTTAAAATTCTGGAAATTAGGTCTTTGAGGATGACAACCTTCCCCCACAGTTTAAGGGCAAGGGTTATAAGTTATGTCCTGGGGGGTATATAAGGTTTTTATAGAAAGCGTTGTCGTAGAAACTTCAAAAAGGGCTCATTTGATTGGAATTTGAAGTGGCTAATGCCGTTTTTAATAGTCGAAAGTGATTGGAAAACAACTGTCACCCCGTCCACGCCCACCATTTATCTAAACGCATCCAATCAAAATTTTAAGATAGCCATTTTGTTCAAAGTAGTTGAAAGGCCCGGAAATTGTATCTTTGAGGATGTCACTCCCCCAACAGCACTCAGGGTAAGGGATATAAGTTATGCCCTGGGGTCAAATGAGGTTTTTTATTGAAAGATTTGTCGTAGAAACTTGAAAATGGGCACATTCGATTGGAAATTCAAAGTGCTACTGCCCTTTTTAATAGTCGAAAGTGATTAAAGGGCAACTAACCCCCCTCTCATGCTGATCTTTTCCCCAAACACATCCAATCAGAATTTTTAGATAGCCATCTTGTTCAACGTAGTTATACGTTTTAGAAATCAGGTCTTTGAGGATGATAACCTCCTCAGAGCCCTCAGGGAAAGGGTTGTAAGTTACGTCTTGGGGGCATATAAGGTTTTTATTGAAAGCCTTGTCGTAGAAACTTCAAAAGCACTCATTGGATTGGAAATTGAAAGGGCTAGTGCCTTTTTTTCATAGTTGAAAATGATTGGAGAGCAACTAACGCCCCTCTTACGCCCACCGTTTCCCCAAACACATTCAATAGAAATTTGGAGATAGCCATTGCGTTTAACATAGTTTAAATTTCAGGAAATTAAGTCTTTGAGGATGACAACCCCCTCACAGCCCTCTGAGCAAGGCTTGTAATTTATGCCCTGGGGCATATTAGGTGTTTATAGAAAGCGTTGTCGTAGAAACTCAAAAAAGGCTCAATCGATTGGAAATTGAAAGGGCTTGTGCCCTTTTTAATAGTCGAAAGTGATTGGAAGGCTTGACATTTTTATAGTAAAGATGGGTACAATGTATTATTATTTTTTTTTGTTTAGACCAGGGCACTTTGTAATGAAAGAGTTGTTTTAGGAACTTCGAAAAGGGATCATTCGATTGAAAATAGAAAGAGATAATGTCCATTTTAATAGTCGAAAGTGATTTGAGGGCAACTAATCCCTCTCCCATGTCCGACTTCCCATTTACCCATTATGTCTAAAAACTGAATGTTACCTTAAGATTAAATCAAAATGCACTGTCTTAATGCTAATTCCCAATAAGGCATCCCAGCAGTATCCCAAGAACGACTGAGGGTATTACATTCAAGCTTTCGGGGCTACTTCAGCTCTAAAAATTTAACCAAATCAAAATAACGTGAGTGTATCCAAGCTATCAAAGAAAGTAAAAAAAAATTGTGAAGGGTATCTATTTTTCTGTTTCATGTTAACTAGAGGAGGTATGCAACTAAATTAAACACTACTATTTGTGTCCTTGAATTTCAAAAGGGTGTATTTTGTTAAAAATTGCTTAAATTATTCTCCAGCATACAAATAGCAGGCCAAACTATAAAGTCTTAAAAAAAGAAAAAAAATTAAAGTATTACTTTTTTTCCCTGAAAAGATTATGTCAATATAAAACGAACAGAAATTAATTAAAAAAACTTTTCCACAAAATAAGTTTTTCAAAAAAAAGTAAAGAAGGCCATTAAACCAAAAATGAGCAAAAACACATCCAAATAATCTGCCAAACCTGAAACTACCGCAAATCAGCATCAGTATATAAATGAAACCCAAAACAAACAGAAATTACAACAAATAACCGAGTCAATCTTAAAACGAGCAGAAACTAACATGAGTAGGCTCAAAACCCCTATGCCTTCCCAATGCCAGAACATAATTTGCACTTTACTGAAAAAAAAATACAAATGAATGTGCATTGTCAGTTTAATATACATACACGGATATTTAGAAATCAAAATGTTTATGTTGTTTGAATTATTAAAGTTGTAAAAGTAAAAACACTTATATTTTTTCAGAAAAGTGCAAATTGTGTTCTGGCATTGGAAAGGCATAGGGGTTTTTAGCCTGCTCATGTTAATTTCTGCTCGTTTGGAGTTTAACTCGGTTATTTATTGTAATTTCTGTTCGATTTCGGTTTCATTTATATATTGATGCTGATTTGTGGTAGTTTCACGCTTGGTATATTATTTGGTTTTCTTTTTGCTCATTTTTGGTTTAATGGATTTCTTTACTTTTCTTTGAAAAACTTAATTCATTGAAAAACCGAGATTTTGTTTCACTCCGAAAATAAGCTGGTGAATCTAAATTAAACAGTATACTTCTTGAGCAGGAAGAAGTTGGTATTTCTTTGCTAGAGCGTGATACTCCAACCAATTCACGCCACAGTTCCACACTATAACAGTTTTTTGGCACCCAGCGACACCCGTCATCAACATTGTAACCGTCTTCTAACGTTTGAACACCCTCAATGAATATATTTTTATTGCTATTATTTACCAACGATTCCCGGCACTGTGCCACACTATTACTACTCTGCTACACCCCTCTGACATCAAATCATAATTCCTAAAATATTTTTCAGACATTTCTTGTTAAAATCTATACTTCAATCCGGTGATTCAAGTTTTCACAAGCCAAGCTTATCATAATAACCTCCAAAACAAACCACAACACCAGGGCACTACACATATGCCCCTCTATCATCCATATAGCACCACCCCTCATCACCCCTAGAACATTTTCAACCTTTTCCCACTAAAAATAAGCTCATGAATCTAAATTAAAGACTGCTTTATTTGAACAACGGGAACTCGCCATTTTATTGCTAGAAAGTAATACTCGATGCAATTCCCAGTACAGTATCACACTATTACTGATCTCTGGCACCCTCTGACATCACATCACCCCCAAGACATTTTTAAGACATTTCTTGTTAAAAATTATACTTCAAACTTGTGACTCAAATTTTCGCAAGCCAAGCTTATCGTAACAGCCTCCAAAACACTCAACACCACCGTAGCACTACGGACCTCTCCCCTCCGTCATCTACGTGGCACCATCCCTCATCACCGACTAGGAAGTTTTAAACCTTTTGCCAACAAAAACAAGCTCATGAATCTAAACTAAGCACTGTTTTTACTTGAAAAGTGGAACTCGGCATTATTTCTAAAGTGTGATTCTCCAAGCAATTCACGCCACAAAGCCACGCTATTACTGCTCTGTGGCACCCTCTGACATCACATCATCACCTCCAAGACCTTTTTTAGACATTTCTTGTTAAGAATTATGCTTCAAAGCATTGATTCAAGTTTTTGCAAGCCAAGCTCATCATAATAACCTCCAAAACCCTCAACACCACCGTGGCATTACAAACCTGCCCCCTTCGTCATTCATATGGCACCACCCCCTTACCCCTAGGACATTTTAAACCTTTTACCACCAAAAATTAGCTTATTAATCTAAATTAAACGCTTTTTAATTTGAACAACGGGACTCAGCATTTCATTGCTAGAGCGTGATACTCAAAGCAATTTACGCCACAATGCCGCACAATTACTGCTCTGTGACACCCTCTGACATCCCCTTCTTCATTCCTAAGACATTTTTCAGACATTTCTTGCTAAAAATTATGCCTCAATCCGGTGATTCAAGTTCTCGTAACCCAACCCTACGTGATACACCATGTCAATTCACATCACCGTGGCATTATTCACTTTTTACATATTTCTATTGAAAAACAACAAATTCTACATTTCTTGTGAATAGGCGCGTAGAACCTCAACACAAAGGTTCATTGATGTGCTGTATTTAATCCTGTAACTTTTATCAAGACCCTTGCAGCCTTTTGGGACTGTTTCTGCCTTTTCCAAAAATCAAATTTACTTCAGTAGAATACAAAACTTAGATTACACCCAAAATTCTCGAGGATTTTTAACTGTTACAATGAATAACCAAGATTTTCTAAGATATTTCCCTCTGACTCTTCAAGAAATTTTGAACTTGTTTGACTACTAGCACACATTCACCAATCTTACAACGTTGAATTGTCCATTTTTTACATATTTTCATCGGAAAAATAACTGATTCTACATTTCTTGTGGATAGGCGCGTGAAACCTCAACACTAAGATTCTTTTACGTGCTTTATTTGATGTGGTAACTTTTACCAAGACCCGTTGCAGCCTTTTAATTGTTTTTTTCTGCATTTTTCAAAAAATTAAATTTACTTCAATAGAATACAAAACTTGGATTACAGACAAAATTCTCGAAGATATCTCACTGATATAGTGAATAACCAAGATTCTCTAAGAATCCCCCTGACACTTAACGAAAATGTGAAGTTCTTTGACTACTAGCTAACATTCACCAAAATTATCATACCGAACTTTCAGTTTCTACATATTTTCATCGGAAAAGCAACAAATTGTACATTTTTTGTGGATAGGGACGTTAAACCGCAATAATAAGGTTGTATAACCGCAAACCGCAATAATAAGACGTTAAACCGCAATAATAAGGCTGTATTTGATGCTGTAACTTTTTTCTCCTCTTCGGAAAAAAATCTAGAACAGAACTTAATCTTTTGTTCTCTTCTTTGAGTAAATTCAGAATCAAAGTTTAACATTTTTCTCTTCTTTGGAAAAAATTCAAAATGAGAATGTAACATTTCTCTTCCATGAAAAAAATTAAGAAGAGAATTTGAACTTTTCTTCTCTCATTTGAGAAAATTCGGAACTTAATTAGAACTTTTTCTTCTTTGAGGGAATGAAAAAAGAGGGAATAAAGAAAGAATAAAAAAGAATAAAAACACACTTTGAATGAAATAAAAAACGCTTTGAACGTTTCGGTGAAATAATAAAATGCCAAAAAGATTATTTTGTCACAGTGATGTGTGCACTGTCATTACGAAACATTTGCGCCATCATTACTCAAGGTTTGCTGACCTCACATAAGATTTCTGCTGTCCTTAAGTTGCAACTGGGGATTCCCAATGGGTCCTGATGCAAGGTTACATAAAATTGAGTCAACCATATTACACCTGACCGTTTAAACGGGGTAAGCCGTGTGGCGTTATTGGAGTGCAGGGTGTGTGTCGTTGGAATATTGCCAGCTCTGTTCTCTTTAATAGAACACCTGTAAACAGGGAATGATGCGGTAATCTTGCCAGCCGAGCCATAGAAAGAGTGACCATGTTTCTCAGGTGGGATGGACTCCACTTATTGCTACTTGTGTATTATAGTGTTGTACCACGCTCCAATTACTTATATAAAAAATAGTGGAATTCCGGTAATCTTGCCAGGGTGGAAATCTTTCCAGGGATGTCGTGACGTCACAGGGATGCATTAGAAACCAATTTTAATTTCCTAGGGATGTCATCGGGTCTGGAACCCCCTCACTACTACAGAGTAAGTAGTATCGTTAGTCTGCTTTCAAGCACAGCCCACCCCAGATTTCACGCGCAGCCCTATCCATTTTCAAATAGGTTTCAAGTGCATGCATTTTGACGTCACACGACACACCCTTGCACCTGTACAATAAGGTCAGCTGTTTCTACTGCAGCATTCTGACGTCACGTCATGCCTAGGAAAAATAGCATTGGATTTCTAGGAAAGCCCTCTGAAGTCACGTCATCCGTAGGAAAATTAGTACTGGATTTCTACCGCAGCCTTCTGACGTCACGGTACACACCGGCAGGGTTGCCACCGTCAGTAGGATTTTACTAGATCTAGTAAAAAAAAATCTAGTAAATTTAGAGGATCTAGTAAATTTCCCGAAATCTAGTAAATTTAGAGGATCTAGTAAATTTCCCGAAATCTAGTAAAAACTAGTAAAAAGTCATGATTTATAATAAACAAAATTTTTTTTTATTTTCCATGAATTTAGGGAAAAAATTTATCATAAATATATGACAATTTACAATTTTTGCTTGTCTGTTTTACAATTTACAATTTTGCTTGTCTGTCTCTTAAAGAGACAGACAAGCAGTCACCTATTTTCATAAACAACAGACACTTCACTTTCGGCGTCTAAAGGTCGACAAAATTATCTTTCTGTGTATCAAATCTTACCAACTAAAAATGAAGATGTAATGACACTTGGATTTGTGAAGATTGGGAATCTATTGGAATCAAAACAAAAGCCAGTAGCCCGTATAGCCACCCAAAACAAAAACCACCCAAGGTGATTTGGTGAATCTCCTCAGTCGGAAAATTTTTACTCAGGAAAAAGGAGCCTGCTGAGAGAAATGAAAAGTAAGTAGAAATGTAACATTATATATACATATATACGTGTTAAGAAACAGTTATCACTCCATAATATGCTAAAAAATTGTAGTTACTAAACTTTGAAAGTTATCTTTTTTTCAGAATTGCATAAAATGATTCATTTTTCTTGTAGATAGAAAGTTTATCATCCTTTCATCCTAGGGTTCAACTTTTGTTCGTTCGAAACTTAAAACGAACAAAAGTTATTCCGTACATGAAATGGGCTGTCCCCTCCTCACCGCCGCCCTGTTTACGCCAAAGGTTGACTCTTTCTCACGACTCTATTTTTTTAAACAATCAAAAACTTTGCGTAAAGAGCGAGGTGTTGAGAAGGGGACAGCTCCTTTCATATACTGAATAATTTTTGTTCGTTTTAAATTTTAGTGTCGCTCCTTACTTTCAGTTAAAAAAACTTGTTTTTTTCATTTAATTGCTGAGCGTTTTGAGTTAATGCAGCTTTGATTTTGGCTCACCGTACATGGATAATTAAAACGAAATTTGCGTATTAATTTTACTTTTTTGGCTAAATGACTTTGTCGAAATTTTGTTCTGACGTAACTTACGAATTAACTTACGTAACAAACTTCTATATTCGTATGTTTTATTACGTATATTAGGGAGTTTGCCCCCCCTAGTCAAAACTTTATCGAAAAAGGCGAGTTATTGACTAGGGCGAGGTAACCCCCTAATATATGTAATAATTTTTGTTTGTTTGAAGTTTTAATGTTGCTCCTTACTTTCAGTTTAAAAAACTAGTATTTTTGTTAAATTTCTGGTCGTTTCTTGAATGATGCTGGAAAATCCGGCGCTACCGTCTTAAAAATGTCCCTTCCCACCAAGAACCATCCTCCATGGAAGGATGCTCCCTCGTAACCCCCTCCTCCGACACCCCCTCCCCCCATCAGAAAAAATCCCTCCTGAAACGTCTTTATACTTCGCATTAACCAACACTATATGTAAACAATGGGCAAAGCTCATAACTTCCAGCCCTTCCCCCGGGACCTTTGGGGGATTCAGTCATCCTCAAAGACGTATTTATTACATTTTCGACTATGCTGAACAAAATGGCTGTCTAAAAATTTTTATTGGGCGACATTGGGAAAAAACGAGCATGGGAGGGGGCTAAATTACCCTCCAATTTTTTGGGTCACTTAAAAAGGGCACTAGAACTTTTAATTTCCGTTCAAATGAGCCCTCTTACGATATTCTAGGACTACTGGATCGATAGGATCACCCCTGGGAAAAAAACAACAACAAACAAACAAATAAACACGCATCTCTGATCTTTCTTCTGACAAAAAATACAAAATTCCACATGTTTGCAGATAGAAGCTTGAAACTTCCGCAGTAGGGTTTTCTGATACGCTGAATCCGATGGTGTGATTTTCACTTTTTTGGGGTGTTTTCCCCTTTTTTCGAAAATAAGGCAAATTTTCTCAGGAGCGTAACTTTTGATGGGTAACACTAAACTTCATGAAACTGATATATTTGAAATCAGCATAAAAATCTGATTCTATTGATGTATCTATAGGTATCAAAATTCCGGTTTTTAGAGTTTCAGTTACTATTGAGCCGGGTCACTCCTTACTTACAGTTCGTTAAAACGAACTGTTTGACTCACGTAAATAGTAATATTTGTGGGTAAGGGCAATTGCGGGAGGGGACCCCGTAACTGAGTCAAGGCCTAAAGCTATGATTTAGGTTTGATACATTAATAAACTTTTATTGTTTTCAGATATTAAATAATCGTCCCATTGTTTATATTTGAGTCTCTTAACTAAAATGGCTGCTGACCACTGTGTTAGGTGAATGCCGTGAACTTGAGTGCTTCTTCTCTTCTGAATGAGATGACATATGGTTTCAGTCTTCACAGGGGTGGATCCAGGATTTTTTTTTTGGGGGGGGGGGGGAATAGGTTGATACGAAAAAACATATTTCAGGGGGGGGGGGAAATAGGTTGATCCGATAAACTTCCGTTATGATCAAGTTTAATCAGCGCAAACTTGAGTGAGTTAAGTAAGTTACACTACTTTAGACAACTTTAGGGGCGGGGGGAGCACCCCTTGGATCCGGCACTGAGTCTGCATTTGATTACTCAGATTCTGCAAAAGATAAGGTGTCCTATGTCAGTCGAATTGCAGACTCATGTAAGTATTGGGCTGTACCTGTATCAGTGATTAAATAAATAAAAATAGGTTTTTTCAACTGAAAGTAAAGAACAACATCTTAATTTAAAGCGAACATAAATTATTTTGTATATAAAGGGGGTGGCCCTCTCATCAAAACCTTGCTCTTTATGCTCAAGTTTTTTAGTACTTTTAAAAAAGCATCTTATTGTTCTAATTAACCGGCCCTTGTATTTTGTTTCAGGAGTCATTCTTAAAGAATTGAGACAAAATTCAAACTTTAGCGTAAAGAGCAAGTTTTTATGGCGGTGGTTACCCCCTTTTAAGTAAGCTATAATTTCTGTTTTTTAAGTTTTGATGTTACAACTTACTTTCAGTTGAAAAAACGTAATTTTTAAAAATTAAATTCCCGATCGTTTTTAAATAATGCCAGGAAATCTGGCCCAACCTCCACGGAGAAACCCGCTCCCCTTGAAAATATTCTCTATGCCGGTGAAATATTCTCTATTCGATCCCGGTGAAAATTTACCCCGGACAATTACTGTTAACCACTCCGCGCGTAAAATTGAGAGGGCAAAGAGAAAGCAAGACATAAAAAAAAACTTGCTATAAGAATTCCGGCAAAGTCCCCCAGTGCTTAATTTCCCCCAGTGTATAAATTCTTCTAAAATGTTCACTCCCTGGAAACTTGACTCTCCCTTGGAAATTTTTCCGAGGAAAACATCCCATCAGAAAATTTGTCCCCCCCCCCACCGAAAATGTATGCATACATTTCAAAAAGAAATACTATGCGCAAACAATGGGAAAATTTATAAACTAAAGACCTTTCCCTTGGGGTTGTGGGGGGAGGGCTATGTTATACCCGAAGGCATGTTTTTTGGGCCTTGCAACTATGATGAACAAAATGCATATTTCAAAATTTTTATAGGACAATTTTGGGAAAAGGGGGCGTGGGAGGGGGCCTAGCTGCCCTCTAATTTTTTGGTCACTTAAAAAGGGCACTAGAACTTTTAATTTCCGTTCGAATGAGGCCTTTCTCGATGTTTTAGAATCACTGGGTCGATACGATCACCCCAGGGGAAAAAAACAAACAAACACACATCTGTGATCTTTCTTCTGGCAAAAATACAAAACTTCTTTTTTTACTGTAGATCGTGAAGATCAAACGGCGTGACATTAAACCGTACAGTAGTTCACTGTTTGCTAATGCAAGAAGGACTAGGAGAGTAAATAAAAATGAAAAATCTGACGAATCCAACATATCTGATAGTCATAAAAATAAAAGAGAAATAGAAGCCCAGAGATCAGATCACGATTTAGACACTGAAAGCATTATGGATGAAACTCATAGATGCGACACTGGTACAGTTCAGGTATCAAGCAGTATTGCAAACTCCAGGAATGAACAACTAGGTGATCTTATTTCTCATCTTAATTTGGGAGATGAAAATTTTGCAAGCATTGAGAACGTGGGTAAAAGGTCAGTAAAACGCCTAGAAAAACTGCTGTACCAACAGAAGTTTAGGGACGAATGGCTACAAGATAGAGAACTGAAAACATTCATTACCCGGTGCCCTTTTGATTTGAAGTCGGCGTACAGCAAATATTGCAAAAAACGCCTGAAAGGGAGTGTGTCAGTTCTTAAGAAACATGCTACATACCAAAGTCACGTGAAAAGTGTGAACGCTACCAAAGAAGAAGTTCATCTATATCTCTTCACTTCTGCAATTTCTGCAAAACAACTGCACGCAAACAAAGTTGCAAATGCAGAACTACGTTTAGCCACCTACTTCGCTGTCGAAGACCTTCCTAATTTGAAAATGAACTCCCTGGAAAAGCTAGTAAAGTCTAGTTTCAGTGACTCGGAAATTGCGTCTTGTATCAAGATCAAGAGAACCAAAGCAACTACCATCATCTGTACCGTGAGTAACATGTGACATATTTAAAATACAAAGATTCTTTCCTTCTAAAGATAATTCCGACTTCCCCTAATTAAGTTTAAATCCCGTTTCCAAGAGTCTAAATTCTTAATCAGCATAAAGAAAAACTGCCTTTTAGTTCAAGCCAAAACTCGGCGCTAATCACGGGAGAGGGTTTTGAATTTCGCTGAGAAGAGTGGTAATAAAAAAAAACTACAAAATACAATGTTTTCGCAGGAAGTCTTAAGTGATAAGAGTGTGTGAGCGTCTAAATCATCAAAAATATTTAAGACAGATTATTGGGCGAAGGGTTCGCATCCTTGGGCCACTCGAGCCAATTGTGAGCCAGTTTTCACAGCGCAGAACGAAAAAAACTACATTTGATAGTGGGGTAAAAGTGGTTTTTGGAAGGCTTCGTAATTTAGAATCAGGACCACTTAGATAGAATTATTTCGGCGTGCGATCCTTGCAATTCTTTGACTGTTGTATCTCAGTCACCATTGTTGTCATTGGAAGTGACTCACTGCTGTTCACCTAAATATGTAAGTCTCAATAAATCTATTGTTTTTTACCTGTGTTTATTTCATTTTATATGTCTGTAGCCAGCCTGATAACATGCAATTAGTTCGCAAAATCTCCAAGGACATTCCCAGAGAATCTGATCTCCAGATAGCTCGAAGAAAAGAAAATTACATTTATATGGCTACACACCTTATTTTTTCCCATTAGTTGAGGGTGGCGCAAGCCTTGTTTGCTCAATCTTCAGCACTATAAGCGGCGCTATCGGAGGACTTGTATGGTGTAAGTTCACAGCTTTGGAGCATAATATTACATTTGACGCGGTCAATATTTATGGCCACAATTAAGCCCAGTCCCTTTCCCTTTATCGTCACATAAAAATTTTCATCGCTACAAATGGCACGGTCGGAAATTGGAGGAAAATTTGCAAACTAATAAGGCCATAAAACTTTGTAATTTAAATTTAATTACTAGGGAGATACAGACATATAAGTAGTGATTAAGCTTATAGCCGCTAAGCTACCACAGGAAACCCTGTAAAATATCTCATAGGAGAAAATAGCCTCCCCCAAAATAGGTTAAGTGAAAAAAAAGAAAAATGTCGGACGACCTTAACGATTTATTAATGGTGCAGAAGTTGGTCGCGAAAAATATAGAAATAGCGAAGTCTATCCCGGAGTACAATGGTCAATCAGATATTGACGAATTCAATATCCAATTGGCCCAGTTTGTACAACTAACAAAAACAGAGCTAGAAGCGTTAGTCGAAATGCTCCTACTACGATTAAAAGGCCAGGCCTTAACCTTTCTAAAACAGATTGAACATACCATAGGCAATAACGCCAACTTGCCAATAATTACGGTTGATAAATTGTTAAAAGCATTTAAAGATAGATTTATAGAAACCAGTTCCATAAATAAATTAAAACACGGAACGGTGAGCTTTGACTATTCACAAAATATAAGAGAATATCTTGATAATATACGCATTTCGGTAGAGGCAAAATACGGAAGAGGTTCTGGGCAACTGTATGAAAAAGTCATACTAAATACCTTTTTGCAAGGGCTACCCCAAAACTATATAGAGTGGTAATATCCAAAAATATTCAGACGTTGGATCTCGAAGTTCAGGAGGTAGAGCGATTGATCGAAGTCGACACTATGGTCGCAAATCAAAGTAAAGTAAAAATAAATAGCTTAGGCGATTCAAATGCGAACATAAACTTCAAGATCGATCATGCGTCCCCCAATTTCTTTTCACGGGATAACTCCCCAGTGCCACAAAGAAATAACACGCAAGAACCCGCTAGGCAGAAAACAGCAAGTTTTCAGCCTGTCAAACAATCCAATTACGAAAATAACCCTACAATAATAAGGTGCTATATTTGTAATCGTGTTGGGCATATCGCGAGAGAGTGCCGTTATGTCCCCAATCGCACACCAGGAATTGCTGTCGGTAATACGCAAAATTACGGCAACCATTTGTTCGGAAGAACAAATTTTAGCACCGGTCGTGCACTAGGGTATAGCCAGGGAGGATTGCGTCAATCAGTACCTTACAACACGTACCAAACAAACTTGTATAACCCTCCCCCCAACAGACAAATTAATTACCGATTTGAAAACCCAAATACTAGCCAAAGCCAATATAATGCGAGAATGCAAAATAGAAATAACGAAAATTTGCCGATGGGAAATGAAAATTTCGCAAGCCAACGGCAATGGCAGTCAGCGCCAGTAAGTGGCACTGACACAGGACATGCACGTTACCATAATAATTCATGGCGAAGGCAGACAGACGTAAATCAATTAGATATGCCTATGGAAACTCATACGTCTGAATATCTATTACAGGCACCGACACATAAAATAAGTCCTCAGGGAAACGTTTCAGGCCCCTCAGAAATATAAATTGAACCCAGAGGGTGCCCAGAATATTTAATAGGTCCAAAACAATGGTAGTGCCGTCTTATAGGGATAATAATAACAAGTTACCTATATTTAATGATTTTTGTGTAGAAAATGTTTACTTTAAAGCTTTGATTGACTCTGGTGCAACGATTAGTATCATAAACTCATTCGTATTTAATATGTTGCCTCTGCATATTAGGCAAAAGAAGAACCCTAATAATCCTAATTTAACTAGTGTGACAGAGCGAAAGTTGGATGCATGAGGTTCAATTTGTCTAAACGTAAAAAGAGACAATAGGCTCTTTACGACAAATTTTATAATATGCGATAACTTTCCGTACGAAGCAATTATAGGTGCAAATTTTTTAAGGTCCAATAGAGTACTATTAGACGTAGCAAACGAGAGGCTCATCTACCCGGCTAAGGTAGGGGAAAAAATTTATATCTTAAGAAATCGTAACAGAGCTCACGAAGACAACGTAACAGTAAACAAAATTTTTGATGGTACAATGCCGCAATCATCTGAACCTCATGTCTCGCAAGGAGAAACAGGAATAATCAGAGACTTGTCCAATAATTCTAAAAGACATTCCAAAGAGGAAATAAATTTAAATAATAAAAGAATTTAATTGGCGAAAATAAAAATAGCAAACATGCGACAGTACAGGTCAAACGAAATCAAGAAAATAGTGGAATTATGGAAAAACATAGTAAAACCCAACATGACGCCACAAGATGCCGCAATGACACAGCATAGCGCCAGTATGAATCTAATAAACAATGAAAATAAAGAGAAATATTATGGATTCGCGATAAGGAAAACAAAAGTACCTCCCAAAACGATGCAAAAAATTCAAATATCACAGATGATTGAGCCAGTGGTTAGCAAATCTGAAATATGGTTTGCGACCCCATTTGAAATTCCTGAAAATCTGCTATGTGAGGAACAGATTATATCTTACGACAAAGGAGAAGGTTTTATTTGGGTAACTAATAACCACGAAAATGATACAGTTACAATAAAAAAGGGGACGTGTTTAGTTCAAATCCAGGTTTTAACGGAGAATGATTTAAATACATGGGAAAATTCTAAAAGAAACCTAGTTAACGGTATTAAAACTTCAAATAACAAATATCCTTTAACTAGATCGCAATTTTTAAACAAATTTAATATGTATCATATTACGGACTTGGAACTTAATAAAAAATTATGCGAATTATTATGGAATTTTAAAGATGTGTTTTCTGCATCTGAAGATGACATCGGGCTGATATCATTTTATGAACATTCAATTTTAACGACTGGTAATCCCGTAGAATTATACGCCCCAGTATAAGTCCGTATAGTGCACCGGTGATCTTAGTGCCAAAGGAGAATGGTGATCTTAGACTTGTAGTAGACTATAGAGCCCTTAACAAACAAGTAGTTAGTGATAAATTTCCTCGACCAAGAATAGATGAAATTCTTGACTCAATTTCAAGCAAAAACTAAATTTTTACTTCTTTGGACCTTACGCAAGGCTACCACCAAGTGAAAATAGCCGAAAGAGATGTCCATAAAACTGCATTTTCAGCATCTGAATGTGGCTCATATGAATACTTAAGAGTACCTTTTGGACTTAAAACAAGTTCAAGCGCGCTATGTAGACCCCTATTACACCTGTTAAAAGGATTAAAGAATATAATTCATTTTGTTGATGATGTCATATGCGTGGGATAAAACACTGAACAACACTTAGCAACATTAGCTAAGGTGTTCGAGAAATTCAGACAAGGCAATTTAAAATGTCGGCCTGAGAAAGTAAATTTATTTCAACCTGAAATTAAATTTTTAGGAGTAGTAGTGACACAAGGAGAGATATCCCCAGACCCTGATAAAATAAAATGTGTTGAAAACCTCAAACCCCCTAGAACTATGAAAGAATTAAGGGGAATTTTAGGTCTTACTGGCTACTTTAGAAAATTTGTGTGCAATTACACCCAAATTGCAAAACCCCTCACGAAATTAACTAAAGGGAACTCCCAAAATGTTACCTGGTCCCAGGAAGCTCAAACTTCCCTAGACCGTCTCAAAAAGGCGCTAACTTCTGAACCAATATTATCACTTCCTGATTTCGAAAACGGAGAATTTTTGGGCACAACCGATGCTGGTTCAAATGTCATTGGGGCTATTCTTTCGCAAATAATTCCCATGGGAAACCCTGATCCTTTACAAGGATCTTCTAATAAAAAAAAAATAGAAAAAGTTATATACTATTCGAGTAGAACCTTATCAAAAGGCGAAAGTATTTATTCCGCCACAAACTTAGAATTATTATCTATAATCCACCACTTGGACAAATTTAGACACTATTTAATTGGTAGAAAATTTATACTACGATCAGACCATAAAAGCTTGCAGTACCTGCGCACATTTTAAAACCCCACGGGCATTTTAGCCAGATGAATTATGAAAATCCAAGACCTAGATTACGAATTTGAACATTTAAAAGGAAACAAAACGCAGCTTGTGATTTTTTGAGTAGATACCCAGAAAATATTCCGTCGGAAGCTGAGGAAAATGAAGTTAACGCTATCAGTTCTATGAGCAAACACAAATGTAAGAAAAAAAAAGTCAAGGACACAGTAAAGGAAAATAAGGTTAACTGTTATCCCTTTTCGTTAGAAAATGTAAAAAGAAAGCAAAAAAAGGACGATATGTGTTCGGTGCTTATTAATTATTTTGTGAATGACGATGCATTACTGGATAAATTCAAAACTCTTGGAAGAGAGATAGATAATTTTTACTATGACCTTAATGAAGAAATACTATGTAGAGTCGTGACTGCTGAGACAAATAGAAACCAAACCTCAATAATACCTGTATTACCACAAAACTTAATAGTGCCTGCATTTGAATATTTTCATTCAGATACAGGTGGACACTTAGGAGTAGCGAAAACTTTCCATAAATTAAAACAATATTTTTAAGTGCCGTCAGCAATGACAAAACTTAAAGAATTTGTAAGTACATGCGAAGCGTGTAACTTAAGAAAAATCCCCCCAGCTTATCCTAATTCTCCAATTGGACGGGCCTCAGTAGCAAAGATCTTCTTCGATATTACCTCATTCGACTTCTGCGGAAACAGTGGAGGCTTATCTTTTTCCAGCAGAGACCATTCTTGTATTTTTTCGGTTATATACAACTTTTCAGGATTTACTTTTGCAAAAGCATTAAAAAATCAAGGTGCTTACGCCACTAGTAAGGCGTTGGTGAAATTATTTTTACAATTTGGCATTCCTAATAAAATTTTGAGTAACAACGGAGGTAATTTTGTATCAAAAGTAACAAAAGACTTAATGAGTTTTCTTAATATAGAGAAATTGGTGACAGCCCCGTACCAACCACAAGCTAATGGTAAAATAGAAAACAGGCATAAAATATTTTCGAAAGTATTAAGTATTTATACGAAAGACCATAGGAACGACTGGGATAAATTCTTACCTTACTTAACTAACGTAATCAACACTGCTTATTCAGAAACAACCAAAGACAATCCATTTTATTTACTTTTTGGTCGTGATTTTAGAGTCCCCTATAATGAGATTATTGAATCTCGGCAGTTTTATAATAGCTCGGAAGATTACAAACAAGAATTCATAAATAGGATGAGGAAAACTTATAAAATAGTTAAGCAAGAGTTGGAAAAATGTAAAATAAACCAAGAGCTAAGAAACCAACCCAAAGTAAAGGGGAGCATAGATTTCAAAGTAGGAGACTGCATCTACCTAAAGAACAAAGCAAAAACGGAAGGCAAAAACTTTCCAACAAATATTCTGGACCGTACAGAATACTCAAAAAGTAAGATAACGAATATACTTTTAAAATGGAAAACCCCGATAGTGGAAGAACTTACAAGGCGCATGTTAGCCGAATAAAAAGAGCCAAATTTCCAGAGAGATGGGTATCACATCCCTTCTCTACTGATTCTTCAGATGCAGAAAAAGAGCCCCCTAAATCAAGATTGGAAGAGATAAAACCCTTAAATTTTAAACAAGATTATTTTGAAGATGACAGTGATGAAGAAAACTTTGAAGAATTTTTATCAATGAAAAATCTAGTTGTTCCCAAGAAAAAATCCCTAATACCAGGATTTTCCTCTGAAGTAAAAACGCCAAAAGATCCAAAAAGTTATTCATCGGCGAGCGCAGGAGAACTAGATTATACAATATCTCCAAAAACACAATTTTTCCCCGATAGAATTTCGACCCCTTGTCCCCCCAAAAGATTTCCAGACGATATGGTTTCCCCTGCAACACCTATAGAAAGGCCCCTTTCATTGCAGGAAGAATTAAATAGAGCTGTAGAAACCCCCGGTATTACTGTAAAGAAATTCCTCCCAAAGATTTAACTAAAACAAACCTGCGAGAAGCAATGGATTTAATAAATTTTCCCATAAAAACGAGTTAAAGTACATTGCCCGAGAATAAAACTCCCAAGGATGACCAGCAAGGACAATATCATGATATAACTGTGTCCAAGGTCAAACATAAAAAGTGGACTTCATGGAGGGAAACCCTAGTGCAAAAAATGCCCCATCTCCCTGAAGACATGGCATGCAAACAGTGGAGGAACTCCGCAAAAACTATTGATTCCTCCCAAAGCTCTCAAGAATCTTTCAAATCCCACGATTTGAAAACTCAAGACGAGGACTTAGGGAATAAACCTTCTACTTCCAGGGGAGTAGAAATTTACGATGGAAGGGCAGGTGATACCCCAAAAAGTACCACATCTAAAAGTTCTAATCTGGATTCGTTAGAATGCAGTTCTGAATAGTCTGGAGGCGAATAATACGATATAGTAGTTAAAGAAAAAGGGAAATCAAGACCGACTTCAGCAGCCGCACACGCGAAACAAACGAAATTAAAAGGGCAAGAATTCTTGAAAAAACAATAAAAAAAAGTTTGATCTTATTTCGCAGGCAGAACTGAAAAAGAAAAAAACCGCAAGAGACAGAGGAGAAAATAACGACACGGTCAGGAAGAACTGTTAAAAAACCTGACAGATGGAAATATCCCTAATTAATGTAAAGACAATTTTCAAATCCCTTATAAAAATCAACTTGTGATCCACTATAATAAATCTAACCCTGTACAAATAAAGTTAACCAAGTCAGTATTAATGAAAAAAAATAATAATAATCCGAGCGAGGTCAACATTTTAGTGATCAGAGATAATGGTGGTAACAGAAAATAACCAAATGTAGGACGCTTGGTGTCGACTGAAAACGACAAGTGGTGTTGGACCACGTTTTGTGGGACACCTGGGGAGGAACTCAAAGCCCATGTAGCTTTTAATTTGTTTTGGGCGTGATCACCTTCGGATTTTCTATGAAAATCGACCCATGTCCTAACCAAGATGGATATTATCCAAAACAAGAAATTACCAGTACAGAAGCGTCTAATTATATGAAATATTTTGTCTTAGTGCAGATTATAATTATTTTAGGCGTACACATAAAATAGGATACCAGTGTAATTATGTGCTGCACTCTTGCTTATTCATGTGTTTCTTACTCGTGAAATATAATGTAAAATTAAACTGTATAGCAATTATTAGCTACGCTTTAAAGTTGTATCTCAACCAGTCATAGAGGTATATCACGACCAGAATAAAGCTCGGAAGTCCTAACTTTACTTTCCTAACTTATCTAATCCTAAAATATTTATTCTGTTTTACGCCTACAAATCATTTTTCTTTGGCCAATGCCACAAAATGATTGTATAATAATAAAAGATAACCTAAATTAAAAATTCAAAGTGCCTTTGAAAAAAAAATAATAACAAAGCAGTAAAAAAAACGAATTTTGCGAAAAACGGGTAAAATTAATGATAAATTAATTCTGGAAACAAAAAATAAGATGAGGCTTAAGAATATCATCATAATCCTCGTTGTTTACGCAGTGGCCCAAGATATTGTAAAACATGGAGTAATATTCGAGCATGAAAATTCATTGCTAGCTAGCCATGACGCATGGAAGATCTTTATGAAATTAGACCCCAAACCCTTCGAGACCTTGTTTCAAAAAGTACCAAGACAAGAAAGAAACACGAATGAACTCAAAGAATTGACCAATTTCTGGTGGAACATACTATTGGCCGTATGCTTCGTATTTGTGACTTCCCTGACAAAAAGAACCCTTTTGACTTGTAATTACGGAAAAATCCTGAGACTAAGAAAGCGAAAATCAAGAGAAGAACTCGGGGAAACAGCTTAAATGCAGAGGTTAAACCCGGAACCCAATGAGAACGTCTAAGCCAAGAAATAGGGAAGACATTAGAAAACGAGTGGGTATAGAGGTCTCCACTCGTCCTCGCTATGTCTTTTTCCCTCATTATAAGGTTGTTTACGTAAAACCGTGTGGTTATGACGCTGCAACATGTGTTTCCTAAACAGCACGGACGTGTGTGAACAATGCAGGCATGAAATATGTTGTAAAATTAGACCTAAAAAATTAATCATGTAGCATAGACTCTGTTTAAAGGATTATTTTAAACCTAATGTAAAATTAGCTAAGTGTTGAAAGAAGTTAAAATAAAGTCTATGTTGTAGCGTATATTAGAAACCATAATAACAGACCACACTCAAAGTTAAAGAATTAATCTTTTATATCGTCGTTAGGCTATAACAACTTAGAAGAAACTTCTATGTATTGAATTTCCCAATGGGAACTTTACATATATATTTCAACCAACATGATAAAAATCTCGTTTTGTGTGCTAATATTAGTGTATTTATTTAACTCTGTCTAATAGCGTAAAATTCATGTACCCAATCGATACGTGACTTATTTGTACTATGAGTATTTACCTTAAAGAACGTGTGATTCTGCCTCGTTATTTTTATTACAGGAAGTGGATTGACATATTGGATATAGAGCATTACAATGAGTTGTACAGCGCAGATACAACCTAGTAGCATCTATTTTCATCATACCTCAACCAACGAAGAGTACTCACCATACACTCCAGACAATTTTCACCCCATCTTCGTCTACGAAAACAACAGCTACCTTTGATCATTGTTTTTTCGACCATAAACCATTTTACGTATCAGGTAAAATTTTATTTGATTCTTAGTATCCAGTGCTTTATCGAACTATATAATCACATAAATTCTGAGAACCCCATCGACCAGTACAAGATATAAGTACATAAATATCGCCTTTGATAATCATTATGAACCCACATACCATATGACCGTATAGTCATGATATTTGATGACCCCAAAAACTATTTATGTGTCACAGACTTACGCGTCGAATCCCTTTCGACCATCACTCGAAATCCATCTTATCCCCTCTGTGTGGAAAATTCATATCTCTGTTATCCCATAAATGTTACGAGATAATTTCTGAACAATGGACCTGGAAACCAAAATTAACCCCAGTGACCAACCCCTCAGTGACAATATACCCCTCCCACAAGTTACAGAGAATATGTTAAAGGAGTCACTATAGTTTGATGTCGACCTGTTCCAAACCCAAACTTCAATTCCCCCATGATTAACCTAGGAATTACCGCAAAGGTTAATAGACACAAGCCATGAGCTAACAGTTTTATAAGAGACACAAATGAAAAATTTTATGCGAGAATACATTCTCTATGTGCCTCAAAATATTCCGAAAATAATATGCTGAGAAGAAAATAAACGCACTCCCAGTGTTTGACCCCTTAATGATAAAGCACCCTATGAACTATCAAAAAGCAGGTGAAAATGAACCCTGATAACATATCCCACACCTGTAGTTGGAAACATCATTTCCCAGTTGACAATTAAAGAAACCTCATCGGGTGAACACAATCGTGCTTGAACTGTCCCATGAAGAAACCATAACGTAAGTGCTTTAAAAAATTTTGCCAAGACGAAAAGAGTGAAGAAAAATAATTTACAACAGAAGGATTGAGTACACTAAAAACTCAAATAGGGATAAAATAGATGTGAATTTACATATGTTACTTCTTAATAACTTTGATAACTCAAAAATCCCAATATTCCATCATTAACGTTACATAGCAAACTTCCCCATTGAAATTGTGTTAATGTTACCAGTGAACATGGTAAACCAAATATTTTGTGTTTTAAATCGTTCTTGTATGTAGTGTTAGATGTCTAGATATAGTTATGTGTAGCGTTGTGGAGCTATTCATTTAATGTAGCATAAATAGAAAGAAGAGTGCCCTATAGACAGGAAAAAAAAAAAAAACCCTTGTAAAAAGTGAATTAAAAAAAAATGTGAAGATAGAATAGCCCAAACCTTGTTGGAAATGTAAAAGTAATCAGTGTTAGATGTAGAATAAAAAAAAATCTTTAGTATAGTAGCTAGCCTAGAACCATGAATAATCTTAGTCCGGTAGATGAATTTTAGATAGGGACATAGAATAAAATAAGAAAAGTAATAGAGAAAATTTTCAGCACTCCTGATTAAGCCATAACATAAATATAAAATAATTATATAGAAGAAATAGTTAATAAATTGCGAACATTTTAAAAGCCCAAAGGCAAGCAAGTACTAATGACGAGACGTCATTAATTAATGGGACGGGTAATATTTACCGTGAGTAACATGTGACATATTTAAAATACAAAGATTCTTTCCTTCTAAAGATAATTCCGACTTCCCCTAATTAATTTTGAATCCCGTTTCCAAGAGTCTAAATTCTTAATCAGCATAAAGAAAAACTGCCTTTTAGTTCCAGCCAAAACTCGGCGCTAATCACGGGAGAGGGTTCTGAATTTCGCCGAGAAGAGTGGTAATAAAAAAAACTACAAAATACAATGTTTTCGCAGGAAGTCTTAAGTGATAAGAGTGTGTGAACGTCTGAATCATCAAAACTATTTTAGACAGATTATTGACAAAAGGGTTCGTATCCTTGGGCCAATTCAACCAATTGTGAGCCAGTTCTCACAGAACAGGACGAAAAAAACTACATTTGATAGTGGGGTAAAAGTGGTTTTTGGAAGGCTTCGTAATTTAGAATCAGGACCACTTAGATAGAATTATTTCGGCGTGCGATCCTTGCAATTCTTTGACTGTTGTGTCTCAGTCACCATTGTTGTCGTTGGAAGTGACTCACTGCTGTTCACCTAAATATGTAAGTCTCAATAAATCTATTGTTTTTTACCTGTGTTTATTTCATTTTATATGTCTGTAGCCTGCCTGATATCAGGTAATTAGTTCGCAAATCTCCAACGACGTTCCCAGAGAATCTGATCTCCAGATAGCTCGAAGAAAAAAAAATCACATTTATATGGCTACACACCTTATTCTTTCCCATTAATTGAGGGTGGCGCAAGCCTTGTTGACTAAATCTTTAGTGCTATAAGCGGCGCTATCGGAGGGCTCGTAAGGTGTAATTTCATGGCTTTTGAGCATAATATTACATTTGACGTGGTCAATATTTATGACCACAATTAAGCCCAGTCCCTTTCCCTTTATAGCCACACTAATAACCTTCATCGCTTCAGATCTCCAATGTAACTTCTTCATATTAAACAAACCTTATATCGAAGGAACTGAATAATGAATTTTTTCTCTGATTACCGACGAGTCGACAGATCGCTCGACAAAAAAGAGCCTAGTATTGATAGCAAAGTATGTAAATGAAAACAAGGAAGTAAAGGAAGAATTTCTGGGGTTGCTGGAGGTGGATGATGCACGTGGGGAGGGCCAAAGGAAACTGATCACTGATTATTTGGTCGCCATTAATGTACCAATTTACAACTTAATTGGCATAGGACTTGACAATGCTTCTGTTAATATGGGCAAAGACAAAGGTTTTACCACCCTTTTAGAGCAAGAGGTACCTGGATTGTTTATGCTTGGTTGTATTTGCCACAGCTCTGCACTATGTGCTTCCACGTGGGCAAAACCAATCCCGAATAAAGTGGAGAGTTTTTCGCGGGATTTAATTGAATTTGTCATGAATAGCCCTAAGAGAAAGGATGAACTAGCAGAATATCATGGATTCGGTTATGTTCCAAATCATCGACTGTTCTCCATATGTGGTTTTTGCTGGCTCTCTCTTCACTCTGCTGTAGCGCGCAGGCTTGAACCTTGGACAGCATTGCTACATTTTTTTTCGTAGAATGCCTTAGATAGGGACGCCAGAGAGACATCCTATGTCGCCAAAGCAAAGATTATCTATGAAGCAATGTTGAACCCAGTGTTCAAGGCATACTTGCACTTCCTGAATTATATGCTGCCAAAAATAAACAAATTCAATGTGGAATTCCAAAGCACAGTAACACGCAATCATCTTCTTTTAGTCACAGCCCATGAGCTCTACGAGATAGTGCTTAGAGGGTTTGTCAAAACGGCTGCAGTCAACCCTCAGGACGTTTTCAGAACCGTCCTAGTCCCTTAGAACTAGTTACCTGATGATATGCTTGCCTTTGGTGCAAATGTAGAAGCACATTTCACTGTGTTGCCTCTCGAACAAAAGGAACTCGATGCTTTCAGAAAGACAGTGAAAATATATTACATAGAACTAGCTGACCAGATACGTAAGTGGATTAGCTATCGGGATGAAACACTGTCTAATTTGAGAGCTCTTGATCGTCATGAAGCAATCTCTCCCAAGAGACAAATATTATCCGTTGTGCCTCTGATGGTACGATTTGAAAAGGTAGCTTTCATAACCTGCAAGACGGAGGGAGAGACAATGAAAAGGAGAGAGGCATTACACTCTGAATGGGAAGAGCTCCCGTCAGGGAGGAAAACGATTCTCCGTCACGTTTTACAGTTGGACCTCGAAAATCCTTGCAAATCTCGGAAAGCTTTGTCCATTTTTAAAGATGCTGCAGGAAATGAACTGTTTCCATGCTTACCAAAGTTCTTTCTGACTCTCTGCAGCTTGCCCCATTCAAGTGCTGCAGCAGAGACAGTTCTCGATTTTGTCCGTCATAAAAACCAAAAATTGGAATAAGCTAAATATCTCGACTGTTTCGGCCCTTATGAAAACAAAGCAACTTGTCCTCAGGTCGTCAAGTGGAGTCCATGACTGGGTGATCCCCAGCGATTTGACTCAGGCTACCAAGAAATGGAAACAGGCGGATCGCTTGAGTCAGAATTCAACTCTAGTCGATGCTTTAAATTCGGATGAGAACGAGGACGAGTAAAGCCTTTTAAGTGCGACTTTTTTAATTATGACTACATCTTTTTCTTTTTATATTAAATTTGAATGATTTACCTGACCTTAAGACTATTGACAAAATGGTTTTTAAACTAATTATTTTATGTTATATAAGTTTTCTTTTTCTTGGCAGCCCTAGTCCAATTTGAGGTGTACTTTTTAACTTACATAATTTTACAACTAAACCGGTGGCCGATTACGTCGTTTCCGTTTTGAAGTGACAGATAAAATTAGTTTTTGATTCCCTAGAATACGAACGAGAAAGATTCCAGAAAAAATTAGTTTAAAAAAAAATCATAAGTTAATTGCTTTAAAATCTGCCAGACATTATTGTAAGCAGCTTATCCCGAATTTAAAGAACAGTCCAATTAGCGTTTTAAAACTGGCAAATTTCCTCCAAAAAATGTAAAATTGAAGGGTTTAGATTTCAACCCTAAAAACGGAAACTGGGGGACAAATTTCAAGAGCCTTCACTTTCAAACACACCTCAGATTCTGAGCACTTCATCGCCTGAATTGCTTCGTGATGAGCTGTAGCTGTTTGTCTTCGTTGATTTTTTTTACTTTTTCAATATATCTGAATTTTATGACCTGAAGAACATTGATGAATTTAAAGCCCGGCTTCACCGGCAGAATTTCCACAATCCAAGATTCCAGACTATTGTCTGATGTCTTGCAGTCAGTAGTACATCCAAATAATCCAAAAAAAGGATTTTTGAATTTGTAGGTTTCAGGAATTTTCAATCATACCATGAAAACGAAAGAAAAGAGGAAAAGAGAAAAAAAAGGAAAAAAGATTGTGAAAATCGTATTGATTATCCTTCTATAGTAAAAATCGATGATTGATGGTGCGCTTGATGGTGCTAAAAAAATTTTTTTACCATTTAGTAAAAACAGATGCGATCTAGTAAATTTTTCCTCTCCGATTTAGTAAATTCTTCTAGGTCAGGGTGGCAACCCTGCACACCGCTTTGTATTTCTGTGATACACCCCTGGAAAAATTCCGAGCGCACGTCCTGTTTCTAGCTGGCAAAACTCCCGCCTTGTTTCTATCCAAATTCCCCAAGTCTAGATGCTTACACATGTCCAAACATGACTCCCCAGGTGGTAAAAGCCATATTTATTGACCTAGAGTCAGTTTCTTTCTAGTGGTGAGAGAGAACTGTCAGGATTAAAACGAATAGTGAACAAGATTAAAGTGAATAGATAGAAAATCTTAGGTAATCTGTTACTTTGGAGAAATGGTTAATTTTTGATGATAATTTTCAAATATTATTAGTGCAGACAAAATTCTTCACTAAGAGGATGATTTATACTGTAATGAAAATGAGTCTCCATCGCTGGAGTATTGCCTGAGACTTATGTGTCGTGGTCCCCAAGCTTTTACTCAATTCACAGATATGTTGACTGAGACAAAACAGAATGATATTGCACATCTGTTTGAAGATTACACCAAGTTTCAGTTATTCCTCTCATTCCTCTAGTGATTCGATAAGTTGAAACCGATAGCAAATAACATTCATTATGCTTGTATACTTTGGGCAGCTGGTCATCCTGTGAGAATTGTACTTTTGCTGATGACTATAAAAAAAAGTGTAAATTATGCAATCCTTGTAAATTGCATAAGGATATGCAATGCCTTTTAAAGACTGTAATTCCTGTCTTGAAGAGATTTGTGACTCTCATAATAGAGGATTCTTATGCTCCATTTGTCACTATGATAAAAGTGATCAATGGAAAAACACTTGCCCTGCCCTGATTGCGAAAAACCCTAAGCGTGAGTTAAGTTTTTTTTAAGAGACTAGTATTGTCGTGGCTTTAAATTGTTTTGGGAAGAAGAACCTGGTCTACGCTTCAATTACTGGAGTAATAAAAGAGTCTGGTTTTTAAGACATCGTTGTGAACATACTGGCAATTATGATTATAAACCTACATACTTTTATTTAGTTGTTACAAAAAGTGATTCTTCATATGAGAATTTTGTATGTGACATTGCTTCAAATAGGCAAATCAAAACACGTGAATTTTATAATATGAATCAAAGTAGTAGTATTGACTTTACACAGAGATTTAATAAAACTGAAATTACACTATATTGTAGAACATGTAACCGTGAACTTGCATGCCAAGATGAATGCAAATTGAATCCTGATAAGTTGCTATCACTTATTGTCTGTGATGATTACCTATAAGTAGAAGAAAAAATATAAAGGACACAGTGCTTTATATATATATATATATATATATATATATATATATATATATATATATATATATATATATATATATATATATATATATATATATATATATATATATATATATACATATATATATATATATATATATATATATATATATATATATATATATATATATATATATATATATATATATATATACTATATATATATATATATATATATATATATATATATATATATATATATATATATATATATATATATATATATATATATATATATATATATATATATATATATATATATATATATATATATATATATATATATATATATATATATATATATATATATATATATATATATATATATATATATATATATATATATATATATATATATATATATATATATATATATATATATATATATATATATATATATATATATATATATATATACAAATACATAAATGCAAGTTTTATTAATAAACAAATGTACATATATTTTTAAAGCACTTCCCTTTCAGAGCACCGAAATTTATATTATAGAGGCAGGAAAGAGTATTTTCAACTAGAAAGTTGTTCAATCGAGGATTGTCGCCATAAATCTTGAGAAATTGACTGTAAGTATGTCCACACCTTCGAAAAAAAAATATAATAGGGCATGAAAACCACAGCTTTTAGTTGATAGATCTTGTACCCGCTTCCGGTTTTGAATAATAGATTTTTCGCTCTGCTCAATAAAATTTTTAATTTGAGGTGTGTAGAATCTATACGGCAACCCAGCCGGATCAAAAATTTTATATTGATTCTTGTTTGAAGGATGCATAACCAATGCCCCGTCATTACATTGGATGGACTGCTGTTAACAATAATAATGGTATTGTCAATATGTTGAATATGCTCTAGACAATCTGAAGTTATGCAATAGTATCTTAAACGTAGGGGTTCATATTGAAAACGTAGATTATTTGATTCGTGTTCATGGCACCAAGTCTAATAAAACACTGCCGTCAGGGATAATCCAATAGGTTTCAAATTTATATTAATGCAATATTTTCCTCCAGTGGTTTGGAAAAGGTACACTCTAATCGTACATTATCCGTTCGGACAATACTCATATCTTGAGTATCAGAAAAATCAAATACAATAATGCCATGAGTTTTCGTAAAAATTTCTTCACTTATAGCATTTTCTAATAATTGAGAATCACGATCCAGGGATTGCAATGTCAATTCATAGATGGTCCTGTAGGATTTATGAAAGGATAAATTGTAGAAAGGGATTCCATTTACTTTCCATATAAGCGATAAAAGTCCAAAAACTTCAAATTTGTATGGGGTATCTGTCCATGACCAACAGCGCTAGCACTTTACAAAAGCTAAGCCAATTTTGAAGGAATTTCACCATTGATAGATGAAAATCAGTATAGGTACGCGTACCTATAGCAATATGGCGTTGATTCGTGATTGTATGAGGCACGAGCAGTTTGAAATTATTTCCAGCAGCTCTTAATTTTTCAATTGCCAAAGTAACAGAACTCATAACTTGTTGTTTTCGTGCATGGAGTATTGCCTACGTGAGAGAGACGGGTACATCGGGTGCAGCGTCCAGTATTTTTAGCATAATATAATTCGACGTTGTGATTTGTGGTTTTATATCAATCTTTACATTGGGAGGCAGCCATAGAGGTATATCAAATATTTCATGATTTAGTTTCCCAACTAAATGTAAATCTATAGCTATGGTCTCTCTAAGAATATTGGTAGTGTCAGTATTTTGTTCATATTCACAAGCCATTACTTTTCCTCTCAACTGCTTATAAGACAAAGGAGTCATAAACAAAAGTTGTATATAGCTAGCACAATTTGACAGAATATTGCTCGTGTTCATCAATTTTGCGTTTATGTAGGCACTAATCTGTCGAAACAAATTAAGTGATGCACAATTATCATAGGATAATCCCTCGGTGTCACTTGGTTTATTATTTTTCGATTTTTTAACAATCACATTTAAACCTATAAATGTCAAATTTAAATCGATAGAGTAATCATCATTGGAATAAATTTGAAAATGGATAATTTCAGAGAGCGGTTGTTGCGGGTAAAATTGTCCATTGTATTTATGTTTTACACTGACATCTACATTTTCCGCATTGAAAAGATTTAGAGATGAGATGACTGAAGGGTGAGAATCTTTATGTGGTAGATATGCCATTTTTCTCGGAAAAGGATTCCTTTTTTGTTCTTTTTGCTTTCTTTCATGTTTTACGCTTTCGGGCTGACTTCAGAGTGATGAGGTCTTTCAAACCCTTTTTAAACCTTTTCACGTTGTTTCAATCGCTCACCAAGGGATCGAGCGCTCGACCTGAGATTTTGCGAAACACATTCCTGAATATCCTTTCTAGAGCCCCGATCATGTAATATATAGGACGCAAAATTAGCTACAACTGCTGCGAGGGTAGTGCAGAACGAAACAGCTTAGCAAACCAACTTCCGAGACCGCAAGGCTTGATGAACGGCCCATATAATAGGTTATTCCATTGCCCAGCTGCAGTGGTCCAAGAGTAGCAACATAGCAATCAATATCGGGACATACAAACTGAGTTCTATGAGTCATTTCACTGTATGGATTGAAAATGAGATGCAATTACAGCCGAAACTTTTGGTATTGCTATAAGATCACCCTATTCACGTCTTAATGTTAACTGACAAGCTCTAAATACGAAGTATTGACTGGAACGTGTTGAAGTTGCTTTATATTGTAGCGGTAAATGTGGTCATTAGAGGTTTTTCGTTCAAGAACACGTAGGAGGGGGACATTGGTATTACAAACTCTTGATCTCTCGACAAAGGATGTGTAAAGAAATATACAACTGTCCGAAGAGAAGGCGGGTGAATACTCTGCAAAAGTGACACGATTCATGCCACTAGCGCTTCCTGTACTATTGGTTTTTCCACCGATTACATTATGTTTAAAACCAAGAAGTTCTCTTAGATTATCATTGAGAATAAACTTTTCATGTACAATGGGCGAACTAATTTAGAATTTACCCTCTTCCTTTGAATAATTGAATTGAAAGGCACCATTTTTACGATATGAACGTCTTTTGGTTTGATAGCACGACACAATTCGTTCATAACCCAAAACTTCTTATATGATAATGTGACAAAGGGGTATTCAAATGAATTCATATTTTCCATTACATATTGATCGTTAACGATTGGCCAATCAAGTGGTCTAATTTTTGTATCATATGCACGATCCTTTCCCAGGATATCATATGTATTTTTAAGAATACAATCTACAAGAGAAATTTTATACATTCTCTCAAATGTATGGGCATGAGAGAGTTTTGTCCTAAAACCACTCATTTTATTCATAATGGCATAAAGAGGGTCGGAAACATTGGACATGAATGTTACGTAAGAACCTTAAGACATTATGAACATCTTAAGCGAGTATCCACGAATCAAAATCAGAGTTGTACCCTAACCAACGAACAAGCAACTGTCCCTTACCTCTGTGAGTACGAGTCTTTAATATATTTTCAGTTTGATAGATTTCGGTATTTCCAACTTTTTGCAATTCATAATCATAAGAACCATCAACAATCTCTTCATCTTTTATATCACGAAACCGATACGTTATAGGTTTAGTCTCAAAGACTTTCGACACTTTAAAAATTTCAGTGCTCCAAAGTAATTTCCCTTTTCAAAAATATCTCGTTTACGATTGATTCAAACAGTATCACCAACAATAAATTTTTTCTCCTCCACCTCTTCATTAGAATATTGTTCAAGAAAATGTGTATTGTCACTATGATGAATTTTCATAGGGCTAAAATTGAATAAGAATCGATGAGGACGTTTACTATAAATCAACATAATTTTATCTAAATCTTGAATAAATGCAGGTATATTTCTCAATGCACAATACCTTGAAATTAAAAGTCGAATTCTCAAATTAGACGTTCGGCCAATGCCGCCTTTATAGGACTATGATAGAGTATTGTATTATATTTCAATAAAATCCTTTTTATATGTGGATTAACAAATTCACCTCCATGATCTGTTTGAATTTTTTATACGAATCTTGTTCATAGATGGATTCAAGGGCTTTAGCAACTTCAACACCTTTTTTTGTCTGTAATGGAAGTGCATATGCGTAACGACTAAAAGCACTTATTGCAAGGTCACTTGTAGGGTTTATTATGACGTCTTTGAATCACGTCTAGGGTCAAAATATCTGCTTGTAATATATACAGAGGGTAAAAGGCTTTAGTTTTTCGATAGTGATTACCATGAACCCTATCCTGGTTCTCCAATATTTTCATAAACACGTTTCAAAACTTGATTCGTTTTGAACGTAAACGATGTGTGAACAGTCCGCTACCCTTTTGCATACTGTCGAGTGAATCAATAGGTCTTCGCTTTTGTCTAGCTACCGTTGTCAAATTGCCACTAAGTGTACTAGTATTTCCCAAGAAAGATTTGAAATCATCTTATTCTTCTTTTAGTGTAGTTGATGGACTATGTTATTTTAATTTCTTTAGAATTTTCATATTGGCAATAAGACTTTTAGGAAAATTTGATGACATTAAAAGATTATTTAGATGAGTATCAATGGATGCGACTCTTTTAAATTTGCAATCAGATCCGTTAACAAATTAATTAAATTGTAGGTCTTGCCCTGGATTATAACTTCACTCTTTTTCTCGTCAATTTGTTCATTTTCAGTGGGATACGTCTAGAGTATTTTACCTTGTTCACGATAGGATGAAGGCAAAAAGTCTAAAATACTTGTTAATAAATCCTCTTTTTTTCAAAGTTTTACAATTTTTAGAAGGTTGATCAATGACATTGACTTTGAGCGGTTTTCACCCGACAAATGGCATTTTGAAGTAAAATTAATTTCTCATCGTCCGCAATTGTCTCTTTGTTAATAAATTTATCAAGATTGTATTCAAAGTGCTCTTTGGGTGAAAGAGCAAGTTCAAATGGCTTCAATTTATAAGGTTTAGCCATTTCTAGAGAATACTATTTACAAGTCCGGCGATTATCGGTAGTAACAACGAAAAGAAAATACCACCCACTTGAACAAGACGTTTTCTTTCACTATTTGCTTTCTTTTTGCAAGCTAGAGTGCGTACAAGTGACCGATGTTACTTTGAATGCTGCTTAAAGCCATCTGACAGTTGAACATTACCTCCCGTTAAATTTAAACAGAGTTAAGACAACAGATTAATAAATTCCTTGTCAACACCATGTTTTAGTATTGCTTTCCTTAGCCGCGGTTTTGAATTGGCTAGCACGGAAAATGTCATTGTCCATATAGCTTCTTCAACGTCAGGATAGAGACTATTGACCTTTTTTACTATTCACCGGTAGATATACAGTAATTTCATTATCAAAAATATCATTGACTACACGCAACTTTTCGGGCGTGTTTTGATTCAGGTCCAATAATATTTAACCATAAAGCTTATTAGCTGCTTGATTGTAGGCCGAAAGTAAAAATTTGGGTTCGGCAGGGTAGATTTGCTTGTTTGGAGTTATAAGAGAAATTGAATCGCGATCAACTCGACAGATAATATAGTAAGTACAATTCAAAGAAAGATTTCTCATACATTTACTCTGATGAAAAAGACTATGGAGCACAACAGTTACAGAAATTCTTTCGTGATGGGACCGGAACGTCAATAGTAGTAACATTTCCTGTGACCATTCTTCAGTAGACTCAGCGAAATCAATAATCAACCACGAGTTTGGCAAAATACCAGTAAACATGCCAAGTCTTTGTATGAACTTTATGCTTGGATCAATCTTCTTTATTTTTTCATAAGATTCATGCCAGACACTTTAGCAATAATATACATATTTCGGATTTTCTAAAAACATTTTATCACGATTTTGAATTATTTTCGTTCAAAGTGTTGTTTTACCGGACATGGACGGTCTGCAAAGAAAAGATCTAAATTATGTTTTATATTGATACATACTCCTCCAATGTCAAAATGCAACTAACCTATTCTAGCCTCAGTCTGATGAATAAATATTCAAAGGAAATAGAATATACATGGCTTCTTAAATTTAAAAATATAAACATCAACCTGAAAATATATATTTACAATGTACATAAACACTTGAACATGCCACTCGGAGGGCTGGACGCTCCTCCGTAGGATGTGGCAGCCGGCAGCAAGGCCCGGACAGGGAGAGAGAAAGTAAATAAACACTTCAAAATTAAACACTTCAAAATTACCGCTTTGGGCAACGAAAACAAATTCTAAATATATATAAATATAAAGAAAATAAATATACAACATTGGAAAAATGACTATAAAAAAAAGAATGAGCTGGTGACAGAAAAACGGCCTTCGATCCCCCACAGACGGCCTCCCTCCCCCTCCAACAACTATAGAGCTTTCTCTAGACCGAGTTGCTTTTATAATTTTCGCTTTCAACTCGATCTGAAGTAAGGGAGTGGCCAAGTGGTAGTACCTTCACACCACCCTCGAGTACAAAGACGTTTTCCGATATGGTGGACATGGCGTTTTTATCAGCCCGAACTGTATAGTTCTTATGCTTTAAAGAGCGATTGGCCATGGCACTCTCTCTCAACTAACTTATTTTCTATACAATTCCCATAAACACTCATGGTGAAAATTTCTTTTAAATAGGCGAGGGCATCCCATAACAGACTTCTTTGGTAGTTTCATTGTGCGATTCCACGCAATACACCACTTTTACATAGTGCAAGGGCATCCCCTTACAGACTTTTTTGGTAGTCTCATTGTGCGTTTCCCCGCAATACACCTTCGGACTGAGAAATAAACCATGCGATACCAAGTCGTATCCCGTCTCTGATTTTAATTTCAACAATTGATTTGGGGCATGGTGTTTCACTAGCTTCGGATAGAGGGACTCATCCCAATTTGTATAATCCATCCGTAAGCTAATGCACCCTCAGTTTTCCAAATCGTGTAACCGATTATTCGTTTTAACTTTCAAAAGGAGTGAATCGGTTTCTCCATAATACACCTGAACTTTTCCCATCCCTTGGTCATTGGCGCTTACACACATTGTTATAAAACTCCAATATGAGGATTTTCGAAATTTCTAAAATGGCCCTGCCAACGGCAATGTTTTTATCTAATACTACGTTTCTTTTTTTTATGTAAAAGGACCATAGTGGAGTCTATCATCGTGAATGCTGTGAAGTTTGGACTCGCAATGAATGGGGCACATTCGTTTAATACAGTCACAACGTTACAATGACTTCCGCTAGGCACGCTCTCGCACAGTTTACCAAAGGCTAAATCTAAAATGAGATTAAAGATTTCTTTTTCAACCTTTGTTTTTGCTTGAGACCGTTTATTGACAAAGATGTCAACAAAATCTTCATATAAGGTTTTTGATGAAATTGGAGGGCTCTACGAATCCTTATGATATTAAAACCGTCGGCAAGCCTCCACCGCAGAAGAACGTGCTGTACAACAATATTCCGTTTCGGCTCAAGGTCGGCAATAAGCTTTTGTTTTGAAGGTGTCCAATGCATACCTTTATTTTGTGCTAAAGCTAAATTGTAGAAATTCAATGAGACCATTGGAACCGGCGTATTAATGCAAGGGAAAACAAGTCTCTAAGCGAGTCATGAAGTTCTAGAGGTATTTCACCGCCAATTTCGAAAAATCATCTTTGTGGCCCATTCTCGTCAACCGTGTGAGTGTTGGGGAGATTTGGAGCAGAAGAGTCGTCAAGCCATTGATAATTCCTACACTGAAAATAAAAGTGATAAATTGCCGACGGATAAAGGAAATTCATATGCAAAAAACGGGGTCTGACTTTTCACTGCTGCGTTGTCCAGTCAGGTCGGTCAAGAATACAATTCTTGTCGAAAACATTCCCTCCGATCATGGATGTCTCTACAAATAACTGCTGATCCACAACGGTGATCAGACCTATTTCAGCTTCACTGATTTTAAGAATAAAATTCATAACCAAATGAGGAGTGGCAAAATAATACCCCAAACCCAACCCAAACTCTTCGTGAATTGTGTCCTTTTTTCTACAGACAATATCCAACAACATCGAAACATCACTTGCCAGGTACATTTTACAATAATCAGACCCTATTTACACCCTTCCTATGCCCGAACCCTCTTGGAAAACTCATAGTAGGTAGTGGTGTTTTTACGATTACGGAGTGAATCATAAAACTCTGCGATGGGCGGTAATTTTTCCTCAATTAGCTTCGAGGCGGAGCTTTAGTACTTGTACGGATATATGCCTTTACATGTTAATAAATCATACAGTTCTTTGTCTGGAAAGTGCTGTTTGAGGATGGGGAAACTAATAAAATCGTCGTTTTTCTGTACTTGAATGAGTTCACCTTTCTGTAATCGTGCCAACGCTGGTGATATGAATTTCAAATCATAGTTTGAATTGTGTATGTAAACCGGTAAAAAGTATTGCTGTCTAACATTTAAATCAAACGAATTATGCGTAACCCCCCGAAAGTTACTCCCCATTGATGAAGTTTCCTGCCATAAATGATCGTGGTTCCGGGCTTTTGCACCCCCGTCATTAGTTTTCTTTTTACAAACCCAACAAATTTTCTTACAATTAATAGCCAACTTATCATCTGGTGATAGATTTATTGGATAGCATGTTTGGCGCAGACGTGAAAGTCCCTCATTCGCTGTCTTAATTGGAGCAACCATAGCTGTGCCAACACAATCTTCTCCACCCAACGTCTCAATAAAATCTACTAATTGCGTGGTATTACTTGAATCTCTTCGCGCATGCCCAAAGGAGATCGCAATGGCTTCATGTTTGTTCACATGATTCAAACCTGACGGAACCGACACATTTCCGTGAGCGCAGCCAAAAAGTCCAATGACACCGTGTTTCTCTGAAACAGCGTGTTCTGAAGGCTTTTGAACCACAAGGTGGTATTGTCCCCTGAAACCGTTTCCACAGAATGGTACCCATGACGCTTGCAGCGTCTTAAATGACTATTTAATTTCAATTCACTACGGAATCTTGATAGACACATTGGATAGTAGTAGCAGGCATTCCCTTGATTAAAACTATTACCCTCATTTAAAACTCTGCTATTATGCGGTATTTGAGAAAAATTTCCAATTAACTCAGCATCTTTGGCATGTTCGTAGGGAAGCCATACCCAGTGTGTCACTGATTCAATAGACGGTGCCCTTACGGAATAAATTACCCCTTTTTATCACTAAGTTCCCCATATTATATTCTTCATCAAACTGTAAAACTATAACCCCAAGCTTTAAATGTTCATTTGCCCTTTCAAAAATATCAATCCCCTTAAGTGTTATTGGATAATGCCCCTTGAAACAACTAAAATCTACTTTCGGATATTAAGAACCCTCCCCATCGCCATTTACTGCCCAATCGTCCAAGTATGTCTTACTAACATCCTTTTGCAGAGGTTTATGCTTTGCCACAAGGACGGAATATTTTAAACACTCCCAGCCCGTGTCAAAACTAAAGTATTGTACACCTTTAGAACCTTTTGAATTTGCCTTATACTTTCAAAGTTAGCTTTCCCCCTGCCACCCTTTAAAACAAATTCTTTTTTAAATTTAGTTATATTTAATTCCAATTTTTCAATAAATGAAACCGATAACCCACTCCCATTCTCATTATAACCCTCCATCATATTAAAAATTTCACCCACCCAATCCGAAAACACATCCTCAAAATTCTGCAGGTCCGGATGCAGCGTCCATATTCTTGTTTGTATATGATGCTAGTGCATTATTGAGTCCCATCCTCCCGCCTCCCTCATATGGTTTTCGAGAAGTGTCCGAACCATGCTGACATAGTTGTATGCGGTTTCAATAGGATCCATGCGAATCCTACCACTTGATAGGGAATTCAATGGATCATCAAACTCAGCCCTATATACGTGAATATTGCGCAAATCGGTATCTGATGAATAAAAATTAGGCAACAATGGAGGCGAGCCAGCACCACTCTGCTCCCCTAAATCATTCTCCATGGCGGGCGTTGTCTCGATCTCGCTTATTTGCACTTCATATAAAACACTATCTAAAAAGTCATTGGTGAGGCCGAGATATCGCGCTATAGCATCAAAGTCAATGTCGGAGAACTCACTAGCCAGAATTGCCCCCACACTTAAGCCCCCCTCGTGTTCACTTTGATGGACACTATGGCGGAATTGAGGTGGCGGTAACAAGATCTCAATAGAGGGTTCTGTTGTTGGTGTTGTGTGAACCTAGAAGTATAATAAGAGCATATTAGCTGATTAGACCATGTTGGCCCTATGAAATAGAGAGAACGAGTATAGAATGACCATAGAAGGGTATAATGCCCCCTTGAACTCATAGACCCTTACTACTTATTGTATCATTGGTAACATGCTCCCTTGGAACTGCACAGCCTCTACTAATAACCATGTAAAGTACCCCTTTGGGCCACACTACTGCTATAAATGTAACGCCCCTTTAATTGGGTACCCTTTGTATGTATTATGAAGCATTGAAAGGTACCTCCTATGCCCACACTACTGCTAATAAATGATACAATGCTCTAAAAGACCCTTTTTGGTTGGACCTTCTTACTAGCATTTAAGAATGGTAAAACTTACCGAGGGGGAATTTGGTTCTGGCCATTTGGCAAGCAGATTCTCGGTGAACGCTAACATTTCGTCATAGGCTTCCTCCAGTGCCCCAACTCCTCCTCCAATAAATTGGGCCACCAGTAGTTTAATTTCGGCCAAGCAAAAAATGAAAAATTTTAGCTATAAATGGACGTAAAAGGGGGTAATATCCACCTAGACTCTTCGAGTCATGTTCTTAGCTATAAAATGAATGTCCCCATTATTACGACACCCCTGAAATAACTTATTTAGCTATTTCCTTTGAAGTGCAATAGCATATTGCTTGTGCCTTCAGTATTCTGATTGCATGGAAAAAGGCGAAAAGGTAAAACTAAAGAGTACGCTCTTAAATGTATAAAAGAATTTAGAGTAAAAAGCTGACAATTTCTCTGACAAGTGAAAAATTGGCCTAAAAGTTGAAAAGAGCCTTATTCAGAGTCTAGTAAACTATGATGGAGGGGGTATGGAACCTGAAAAGTAGGCACATAAAGACTAGAAAATGGCGACAAAATGCCATTAGTAGGCAGAGTATATAAGGTGATAAGAAAACAGGCCTAAAAAAGTTGAAAAAACAACCTTATTTAGAGTCTTTAAAACTAATGGGAAATAAATAAGCTGAAAAGGCAAATGTAGACACTTTAAGATTAGAAAAGAGTGGAAAAAATCACTTTATCTCTGGGGGAGGGGCAGAGCCTTTTACAACTAGAGGGAGTATATAAGTTGGACCTTCAATATTCTATCAAAAAAGTGAAATATAAAAAGAGTACGCTCTTAAATGAATAATAGAATTTAGAGTAAAAAGCTGACAGTGTCTCTGACATGTGAAAAATTGCCCTAAAAAGTTGAAAAGAGCCTTATTTAGAGTCCTTTAAAACTAAGGCTGGAGGGGGTATGGAACCTGAAAAGTCAAAAGTAGACTAGAAAAAGCGACAAAATGACACTAGTAGGCAGTGAATATTAGGTACTAAGAAAATAGTGAAAAAATAGGCCTAATAAGTTTAAAAACAGGCTTATTTAAAGTTTTTAAAACTAGCGGGGGACATATGACACATTCCCACCAAAAACTAGCGAGTAGGGGCTTGAAAAGCTGATAAACAGCCTTATTTTAGTTATTTTTGCCGGTGTCTATTAAACTAAGGGGGGGGGGGGCACTTAAAAGAATAGAAAGCCACTAGTAGGCTAAAAATATAAGGTGATAAGAAAATAGTGAAAAAATAGGCCTAAAAAAGTTGAAAAACAGCCCTATTTAGAGTCTTTAAAACTAACGGGACATTATTAATAACTAACGGGACAACTAACTAACACTTTAAAACTAACGGGACAAAATTAGAAAAGAGTGGAAAAAATTACATTCTCTCTGGGGGTGAGGCAGAGTCTTTTAAAACTAGGGGGGTATATAAATTGGATCTTCAATATTCTAGCAAAAAGGTAAAATATAAAAAGAGTACACTCTTAAATGGATAATAGAATTTAGAGTAAAATGCTGACAATGTCTCTGAAAAGTGAAAAACTGCCCTAAAAAGTCGAAAAGAGTCTTATTTAGAGTACTTAGAACTAAGGGTGGAGGGGGTATGGAACCTGAAAAGTCAAGAGTAGACTAGAAAATAGCGACAAAATGCCATTAGTAGGCAGTGAATATAAGGTAATAAGAAAATAGTGAAAAACAGGCTTAAAAAAGTTGAAAAACAGGCTTATTTAGAGTTTTTAAACTAGGGAGAGGGGGGGCACAGATGACTCCCACCAAAATCTAGCGAGTAGCGCTAGAAAAGCTGGTAAACAGCCTCATTTTAGTTATTTTTGCGGGAGTCTATTAAACTAAGGGGGGCACTTAAAAGAATAGAAAGCCATTAGTAGGCTGAGAATATAAAAGACATCATTATTAAGTTGGAATATTATCGAAAAGATAGGTTTTATTAGATTGAAAAAAAATACCTATTTCTTGAAATTCTGGCATCGCTTGGCTGTGGGGTCTTGAAGCCCACGGCAACTCATGGTGGAGGTTAGAGGGACCAGCGACCTCACGGTCTTTCGCAGGTGGGACAGCGATGTCACGAGCTTGGGGGTTGGAGCAGCGAGGCTCACCATCGTGTGAGCAGCCGCCCATTCTCTCTTTCATTTTCTGGCTGGCTTTACAGGGGCTTGCGTTGGGGGTTGGCCCAGGGAGTGTTTCGAGGTCCCAGGCATCTCTTGATGGGAGGCATCTTGCATGATAGGGCTGGACATCGCTTGACGGAGAGTTGAGGTTGTCGTGGCATTGCCCTGGAAGGGTCTGGCATCGCTCGACTGTTGGTCATGATAGCGCCGGCATATTTGACGACAGATGACCTTGTGAATTGCACCGGTTTGGCTTCATTTTGTTTTGCCCTCTTTGATGGAGGCGGGAAAGAGGAGAAACTCTAGAAGAGAAGACAGTATTTAGATAAATTGGCGTCCCCCTTTTACAGAAGAAAAGACAATTTAGTATAAATTAGTACTCCCTTCTACTGAAGAAAAAAAAATTATTGGAAAGCATTGTTTTTTAGTTATAGGACCCCTCCCTCCAGCATTTAAAAATGTGGTATTATCTGTATGGGGCTTGGATGACATCAGAGCTAAGAGAGCACTAGAAATGCTCTAATCAAATAATCGAGCTATAATAGCTTTCACACTCGAGGTAGAAAAAAGGCCCTTTTTGAGTAAAAAGGGAAATAGCTCTATTGAAAGAATTAATTGGTAATGAATGGAGGGGGGATGGGTTATTACACAGTGAAAAGAAGATATTCTTTGCTTTAAAATGGGTATGATTAAAACATAGTGGAAGGATTTTTTTTTTGGGGGGGGGGGAGGAATAGGGAAAAACTCGGGGATAAGAAAAAGTTCTAATAGAGAAAGGTACTTACCTAATTGCAGGAATTGTCCATTATTTAAGATACTTGTTGCGTCTTCAACTAGCTATAAGAGACCGATGCTGTTTCGTCCTTAACCTGCCTATTTATAGCGTGCCCAGAATACATGGGGATCTTTGAAGGGAAAGTCCTCTATGGCTTTTAATAGAAAAACATCGTGGGGGGACTCTACATCCCGGGGAGGTATCTTTGAACATGTAATTGGGAAAAAACAATATGGCTTCTACCTCCTGGGGAGGTATGTTTGGACATGTATAAGCGTCTAGACATGGGGAATTTGCATAGAAATAAGGCGGGAATTTTGCCAGCTACAAACAGAACATGTGCTCGGAATTTTTCCAGGGGTGTGTCACAGAAATATAAAGGGGTGTATACCGTGACGTCAGAGTGCTTCGGTATATGTCCAATACTAGTTTTCCTAGGGATGATGTGACGTCAGAGGGTTGTCCTAGAAATCCAATGCTATTTTTCCTAGGCATGACGTGACGTCAGAGGGCTGTGGTAGAAACCGCTGACCGCATTGTACAGGTGCGAGGGTGTGTCGCGTGCCTCAGAGGGCATGCGCTTGTATCCTGTGGGAAAAGGGAAAGGGCTGTGCTTGAAATCTGGGGTGGGCTGCGCTTCAAAGCAGACTGGCGATACTACTAAAGTAACAGGTGTTTTTTAAGGCTATATTGCATTTTCCAGACGTTGAAATGAGCTCTGGGTGGTCAGACAGTTCGTGGTAAGGAACAGTAAAGATTCGGATTTTAATGCTGATTTCAAATATATAAGTTTCATTAAGTTTATTCTTGCCCATCAAAGGTTACGAGCCTGACAAAATTTGCCTTATTTTCGTCAAAAGGAGGAAAAATCCCATAAAAGTCAAAGAATCCTAATGAACATCACACCATAAGATTCAGCGTTTCAGATAACCCTACTGGCCTGCTCTATAGGTTTCAAGCTTCTATCTGCTAAATGTGGAATTTTGCATTTTTTGCCAGAAGAATAATCACGGATGCGTGTTTATTGGTTTTTGTTTTTGTTTTTTTCCCCAGTGGTGATCGTAGAACCGGTGGGATTAGAATATCGTGAGAGGGTTCATTTGAGTGGAAATTAAAGTTCTAGTGCCCTTTTTAAGTGAAAAACAAATTGGAGGGCAATCTATGCCCCCTCCCCTCTTCCCTCAAAATCGTCTGATTAGAATTTTGAGATAGCTATTTTGTTCATCATGGTTGAAAGGCCAATAACCTATGCCTTCGGATATATTAAGACCCCCTCCCCCACCCCCACAGTCCGGAAGCTTCTTTCAGTTATAAAAATTTCCCATTGTTTAGGTATAGTATTTGTTATTGGGAAGCATGCATGCATTTTAGGGTGGGAAGACAAATTTTCAGCTTTTTTCACGGGGTAGCTTTCCGTGGGCAGGGAAGTTTCCAGGGTGTGAAAGCCTTTGCATGAGCATTAAAGAGTCACGCATCAACACATAGATATTATCAATCAAAATAAGGATTTCAAGATATGGTAGAGCAAAAGCAGGGTGACAGCCATGCCTTCAAGACCCCTAAGGTGGTGAAAGGTGAAATTGTCAGTGGGTACTTTTTACTCTGGTAAAAATTTTATTTTGACAATGGGTACTACTTCAAATTTGGGTTCTTAAACAAAAGCATGAAGAAACAAGGGAACTTACTTAGGCGTAGAAGGATAAACTAAGGCTTTACGGAAGCAAAACAAATAAAATTGGTGACGTTCTATGCATCAGCGAAACAAAACCCATTTTCACCCCTAATTCTGGAAAAAGGTCGTCCAGAACTTGATAGAGGTCAAGGATTATGAAAGTCAATTAAACTCAAAAATATATGAATAAACTTTTGGTGAATGACAATAATTTTTTTTCAAAGCACTTTATATGAGGTATATTTCTTAGCATAATCTTTGTGTTACAAAACCAGCTCGATCTTAATATCTAAGGTAAACATTCTCAAATTCTTGGGTTGCTATTAAATGCAAAGATACATAAATAACGATATAACCCCGAATACTAATTTTATTGTGTAATATTCCCGTTTTTTCTATCGCTTTACCCTATAATGCAAAACCATCATTTTGATTTAATTTTTCCTTAATATTTCAGCGTGTATATTAACTTCAATACAAGCTGAATGTAAAAAACAATGGATTAAACAAACGGCGTTTCAGAGAGGTAAATATTCAAAAGAAATCAGCTTAGGAAAAGAAAATTTGGAACTTCAAAATCTTCATCAAAATTGTGAAAAGATAGATTCTTGGGTGTCTTTGGATACCCTAGGAAAAAGAAGAAAGAAAAGGGTTGTGTTGAAAGAAATAATCACATTAACAACCAACCGGAACTTTATAAACTTGCATGGGTAAACAGTACCCTTTACAAAACCCTATATACACAATCAATAACAGCCATTTTTACCCCCCCCCCCCAAAAAAAAAAAAAGTAGTAAGAAAAAACAGCTAAATATATAATCGATATTAACGACCTAGGTGGACGTCAAAGACACAAAATAAAAAATCATTCATCTACTCTATCAACTTATCAACGGAGAGATTTCTAAGAAAAGATTGCTGATGGCTATTCCTCTTTAATTGCCAAATATAAATACTTCTCACAACCTAATGGCAAAAATAAAGCTGATTTTAGATAGTTTACATTCATGCCTAAGAAGTATTACACGAGTGAGTAAGGAAAAGTAAATCGGTTTTGACAGAGGAGTAAGTTGCTACTTGCAAAATTGCGTTAAACGTTGGTACAGCTACATGCACAATGCATAGACAATCCCACTAGTTATGTCGCTTGATAAATCTCTGTTCGAAAGAAATAGCAAATATCTTAAAGTTCACTTCTTGTTGTTGGAAGAAACAGAGCCATCTAAACTATTTATTGCTACAATACGTTAGATCTAATGTGCTGAAGGAATATATTTTGTGAAAAGACTGGGATGTGGAAAAGGTTCCAACCTAGACCCTAGCATATAATCATTCGGTTTAATCAAATGGGCGCTTTGGATAGGTGAGGAACTTTTCCTTCCCCTTATTATCACGAATTAGGCAGTATTTTTAATCAAGTAGTCAGAAAGAGAACTTCAGGCACATACGCACGTCAATGGTGCTTTTCCCTCAAAAATTTTCAGATTTATACATAGTTTTGATTAGTTTTTTCTTTAATCATAAGTCATTTATAATCAAAATATTAGTGTAAAGATCAGATGGTTTTTCCCCATACAATGGGGAAATAAATTGCCCATACAATGGGCTCACCAAAATATTTCCCTGAATGCTTGCTTAAATATCTGCAATGCCTTGGGACTTAAATGTATTTGATAAACGAGTTTAAGCATCCCAATTAGATAGAAAAACCTTGATTAAAATACATGAAAGTTATTCTTGCTCTCTGGGGAAGGGGGCTGCTGTGAAATAATCATCGTGCTGAATTCCATCAGTTGGGAGTTTTGAACATTTTTGTTGGTTTATGAGGAAAGTAAAAATTCCCAGCCCCCCCCCCCCCCAACTATACAAACGATTTGGAGAGACAATTCAATTGTCTCTCCAAATAAGACAAATAAGACAATTGAATTGTTTCATATAAGACAATTCAATTTGTCTTCTGATCATGGATAACTGTGTCAAGAATGATCTAATCCTACAAGGCTTTTTAGAAGGCTTTGACAGGGATCATTTCTTAGTCCGGTGATATTCAATATTCTTACTTCGTTAGTAACAAAGCATATATATGGAAGGTTCCTCCTAGGACTTGGTGAATTTAGTTTATTATGTTACGCTGATGATGTGCTTATGATAAGTAGTAAACTTGCAAGCCTCCAGAGTAACCGTGACCAGCTGATTGGTAGGTATAATGGCTTAGGTCTCAAAGTGAATGCCCAAACAACAGAGTTCATGGTAATTTATCCGCGGTCACCTTTGCGTAGTCTAGTATCTAGAATTGAGCCTTATGTCATCATTAAAGGAACGAAAATATTTTTGGTGCATCAACTTAAGTACCTTGGTGTTACGTATGGCTCTAGCATCATCAGTTCTAGGACCCTGCTTATCAAAAATGTATCTACCGTGATTCGATTTAGTTATGCTAAGTTAGCAGCACTCAAGTATAGTTACAATATAAAATTGCTATCACGACTTTATTCAGCGATTGCATTGCATCATATTCCATATATCTCACCGCTATGGGATTGGTTAGCAGCAACAGAAAAAATGAAACTTCGATCAGTTTATTGCAAGTATCTGAAATTTTTGCTGCGTCTACCGTTATACCAACGTAACACTGGTCTCCTGAGCTCGTATAATTTGCGTGACCCGACTGAAGTACTGCCAGATCTGGAAAATCAGGCTAGAAAAAGATCATTCGAAAAATTATCCGAATTATTGCCGGTGCACACACTTTATGACTGTGCTGATTAGGTAGTGTGGTATTATAGTGTGTATAATTTTGATTATTGTAGTTTCTTTGCTTTTTTCCTTTTTCTCTCTTTGTACTCCGCTTGTAATTTTTTGTTCATGAGTTGGCATAAATAAATTATTATTATCATTATTATTGTAAAATGACTTGACTATAGTAAAAAAAAAATATTCATCTTTAGCTCTTAAAGGGATATACAGAAAAAGTATATTCGATATAAAAAAATAAGTACACAAATACAAAACTCAACATATACATAAGCTGGACCCAATATTCAAGTGCAGTCAATCCAAGGGCTTCTATATTCTAACTGTGTACTATTAAATGTCTTGCTAAAACCTTGCGAAATATTCAGATTTTGAACAAAAATATTGAAAATTCTATTAAAAAATCACAAACATAACATTGACCACTAAGATAGGAAAATAGATTGGAGACTATGTCTGCTATTTTATAAAATAGTTTTACAGATTTAATCTCCCAACCAAATTACATATTTATTTCAGCGTCTTGTTCCAAGTAAATACTCTCTGAAGGGCTGCCTCGGCAAAATTGTTTTACTTTGGATTCTATTTTTTTGATTATATGTTGTTCTGCCTATGTTATACTATATGGCCTAAGCTGTACTTGTACCTTTTCCATTTTCTAATCAATTGGCTGGTAAGGAGTTGGCAAGAAGTTGTAAGCATTACTTGGCTTGGGTTTGGGTGTTTCTGTGATAACTGCTTACGTGTTATGCTTTGTGCGTTAAGTTGCCTTTTCTCCATCATTCGTAAGTTGTTTTATGCGGAATATGTTATTTTAGCAGATTTGAGTGTCATCTACAAGATGTGTTTCATTTGTGACCGTATTTGTAATATATTGTGAAAAACTAGTTTCATAACCCCGTAGAAATAAGTTACTAATTTCAGAATCCGTATCAGAAGTTTTTCGTCTAGTGAAGCCCAAATGTTCAACTTCACTTTTACTGCTTAAACAGAGACTATTGAATATTTTAGTAATTTCTTTTTTCATTGGTGGATAGGTTATGGCATATATAAAGGGATTGCTGCAAGCTGAAATTTTGCAAAATGTGCCACATAGCACGGATAAGAAAGGTGTTATATATTCCTTATTATTAGAAATTCCCAGTAAAGCTACAATAGCATAAGGTGTCCAGGCAATCATCCATAATGTGATTAGGCCAAAAACTGTTTTAGTAATTTTAATTTCAAGTTTTTGACGATACACATTATCAGCCACATCTTCGGAGATTTTGAATTTGCTCCTGTAAACTACAGAGACAATATTAATATACGAGAACAAAATAAGAAAACATGGCACACACCATGCCCCGAAAAAGAAAGCAAGAATAAAAATTCTGTTCTTGAGATTATCAGTAAGGTATTCAAAGCTGCAACTCGTTAAATAGCCCTCTGGAACATATCGGCTTATTCCAAACAAAGGTAATGATGCAAAACAGAGTGAATAAAACCATGTAAAAACTATTTGAAACATAGACTTTATTTGTGTTGATTTTCTTTCAAGGTCAAAGGGTTTTGATATGACCCGGTATCTGTTGTAAGCAAGAATTGCCAAGCTGACGATGGATGTTGTTCCTGCCAATCCACCAACAAAACCATAAATTTGGCATCCTGAAAAAGTGTAATTCAGTATCAAAATTTGTAAAAAGCCTTTCCACAGACATAATTTGTCGAAAAAATACATTCCCCCAGGATGAATTTTGATCAAAGTAAAATTAATTCCAAAGATGTTCCTTTAATTAAAAAAAAATTGAATACCAGCAATGCAAGGTGGTTGGGGGACAAGATATTTATTTAAAGTGCGTCAAAATAGTGAATAGATTAAGTTGTATGTGTCACGAAGGAGTAATTTTCTAGCACTTGGGGAAAGGAGGAAGTACTTAGGGAGAGGAAGTGTAATAGATTTTTGTTTACAGTGATTTTCTTGTACAAAACATCCACAACTTCCTGGTTTTCTACTTTGTATACTTTTATTTTATTCCACTTCATTAATAAAGCCAGCAATCCCAAATCTTTTTTGTCATGCAAAAGAATTAAGTACTGTTAGTGCAATAAACTGACCAGAACTAAAGGTTGTACCTGCTTTTTCTAAATATTTCCAAGACTTTTGATGCTATTTAGTCAATAACACGTATAAAAAAATTGTTGGGGGGCATTCTCTACTCAAATTATTAGAAAAATGTAGCATTTCCCCCTCCTCAAAAAAATTTCTTTTGTACCTGCCCACAGTCAGAGCAACTCTTACAAAAAGACATTAAGAAGAGAAAACTAATTGAGAAAAAGTCATAAAAATATAAATCATTGACCACTCTGATAATTGGTTTCTTTCTATGATAGCTAAAAAAGAGTTGTATGAAGAGAAAATTAGTTTTTTTAAATTAAAAGTCCTTCGCAAAAATAGAAAAGAAAATTAGTTAGTTCGTATGCACTTCTAATGGCTTATTTGCCCAAACAATTGAAAGGGCAGTAATTAGAAAGTAATTGCGTAAGCGGCGAACTAGGGCAAAGGGTAAAACCACTGTAGGAAGGTTAATTAAAGTGATAGTCAGTCGTTACAACATATTTCGCTGAGCCCTAAAACATATGCTTAAATCACCAAGGATAACAATATGAAAACGTTTGGCCACCTGGATCCATCTTAGATCTATTCATACCTTGAAACCAGGGTTTTCAATGATTTTACATTTGGTTGTTACAGAATATTAAAGGTTAGAATTTATGGGCAAAGTTTCACCAGTGTTTCCAAACCGAACCTTGAAAAACAATATACAAAAACTAATTCGACAAATTCAATAACGCTAAGCTCCCTTTTAAATTCAAAGATAGTTCAGAAATTTGCAAATAATCGTATAAGGCAGATATGTCTTAAGTTTTTCATTATACAATATGATAGTCCTCATAGAAATAACCAGAAAAAGTTACCCATCGCTAGTCCCTTAAAAGACTCAAGTGAACATGATTCCTGACGTACTAGGTAAACCTTATCACTTGAAGGATCACTTTAAAGGCCTGCTTAATTCAAATATAGATTGACAAGAGGCAACACTGATGCTGCCACCAGCAGCTAAAAAACCATGGTATTAAATCGGAAGGGCACCATCTTCAGCTTCATAGATCCAAAACACGTCAAACAGCTAAAAAGCAATAAGTCGTCTGGTGAAGACGGTCTCCCTCCTGAGGTCTACAAAGCCTTGCCACACGTTTTAGCCGAGCAACTAGACCCCCTCTTCAGTCTGATATAGGAGAATAGATCTTCCCTTCCGATTGGAAGGTTTTAGTAATATCCCCAGTATTTAAAAAGGGTGACAACTGTAACAGCTGCAAATACCGAGGGATATCACTCATTGATATGGCTACAAAAGTAATCATAATTATTTTGCTGAAAAGATTAGAGGAAGCATCTGTATATTGGGTAATATTAGGCTAATGTAGGTTCTTAAAGGGGAATCTAATTAAAGAGGTAATGTAGATTTTTCAAGAGGAAATCTCAGGTTTTTCGAATGGAAAGATGGTTTTTAAGAAAATTCCTGGGGTAAAGGAGGCTTCACAGGTTTTTAAAGGGGAATCTTAGGGTAAAGGAACCTTCACAGGCTTTTAAATGGAAAATCTTAGGTAATGCAGGTTTTTAAAGAGAAGAAAAGGTTTTTTTTCAAGAAGAATAATGGGGTAAAGGATTTCATGAAGTTTTCGCCCTACTTCCTTTATACCCTTAGGTTTTTTAAGGGTTTTACCCTATCCTTTGGTTTTTTAAAGGACAATCTTAGGTTTAAGGTGGCTTCATAGGTTTTTAAAGGAAGATCATTTGGTTCTTTAAGAAGAACAACTGTAAGTAAACTCTCCTGTGACGTAAAAAATGCTGGCTCCCGTGGAAACAGCGCTCTCATGGAATGACGAAGGTGTGTCCTCCCAAAGTAAACGTTCCCGAACACCTGTTCACCGCTTGAAACAGGTACCACTTGTATTGCGAGGGTTTTTCTTCCGGGTAGCGTAGGAATCCAGGGGCGTGTCTTTCATGGCGTCGTAGGAATCCAGGGGCACACTTCCAGGGTGTCGTAGGAATCCTGGCTATGGGAGTCGTTAAAATCATTATGGCCCCACTACAGACATATATGGTTGTGGGAGTTTCCACAGAACCAATACAAAGAATTAGATTTCATCTTTAGTCTTGTTGGTACTTTAAAATGTAAGCTCGACTTGTAGTTACTAATTAAGCTACTAAGTTTTTACACTCAAAAACTTCCAATGCAATGCTCAATGTTTGTATTAGGAACTCGGATAATTTTTTAAAGTATATTTTTTTTTTTACCTACCAATGTCTCCAAGCACTGGTCCATTCCAGAAACTGTTAACAACAACTATTGGGGATTGCATGGTTATGACCATATCGCTTATTGCAAGGTTCAAGACAAGAACGTTAGAAGATGTTAGTAGATGTTTCGTTCTATAAAAGAGAACATTTATATGGCACTGTAAATCTAGGGCCAATAATACATATTTAGCTCGAACCATATTCAAAAGCCGTATAAGTATACAAGCAAAATCCTTAGCAATATTTGTTTTCCAACACCACACTATCTTTTTATGACGAACATCTAAACGTCTGAATGGGAATAAGTTTACCTATTAGATAGTGAAAACAGATACAAAGGTTTGGATATTAATACCCCACATGCAGTGATCGTCATCAGCAGATATACTAAGTCACTAAAATTAAAACTAACATATTTATACAGAACAAAATAATTGCTTCCAGTTCATCCACTAGATTTTTCCGAGAGAGTTCATTAACTGGGTTCATACAAAGTCTTGAGTTGTAAATTTTCTTCTTTAGTATTGTCTAAATGTAAGTTGAATTTCTAACGAAGGTGGCAAAATCCACTAGGTCTTGTAATTGCAAAGAAATGTTGAATTTATAGTTATATACAGATTGGTTACATCTCCCCGTGTATGCGACGTATTTTCGACGTACCAGGTTTTGCAATTAGAAGACGAAGAAGATTTTGCCACCTTCATTAGAAATTCAACTTGTATTTGGGCAATCTGGTTTCACTATCTAATACTTGGACTTACCCCCATTTGATCGTTTTTTTGTTTGACTTTTAATCGTTTTTTCCTCGTGTACGATGACATCCTGTGGTGGCGAATCTAAACTAATCACCTCGACGCGTGTCACCAGTCTTTCAAGCCAAAAAAGCTTTACATAATATTATTCCACAAACCTGTATAAAACATTTTTATGCGTTGACATCAAAAGGCTTGCCATCATAGTTAATCATAACCACTCGATTTACTGGAGACAAGAGAATAAGTATGGAGTTAGATCTCCGTAAAATCCAAATTAACATAAGAATATTTTTTTATTATTAAACTACCAACTTTAAACGATTCAAGTAACATTAAAGGGAACGTCTGATTTTGCTTGATGCAAAATTTTCCTTATTGTTATCGAACATCTCAGAAATATTTTTTTAAATCTAAAAAGGAAAGTATCTTCACTGTCTATGTTAGTAATTTACGTTTGATTTAGAGCTCTTGCTCCAATTACTAGCCTATCATTTGTGATTTGGTTGGTGTGGATTTTATCATCAAATATATATATTTTTTTTTATGCATTTCAATGAACTTAGTAATTTAGTTTATTTTTTTGCTAAGAGAGTTGTTTTTCGCTGTCTTATTTACTTATGTTGTTTTTGCAGAGGAAGTCGACAGATTACTGAAAAAAAATCTTGTTCAATCGGGGGCTCCTCGCCAGCAAGGTATATGGGTTCATAATGACTATTCCAACTAAAATGGGGCTTTCGGTAACTAGGTCAGTGCTCTTTCAATCTAAAATTCGGTGTAGTAGACTGTTCATTTAAGTACCAAAAAGGCATCTGAGGACCATTTAAGGACCAAAAAGGCATATGAAAACAAGATTTGTCAGGGACAAGTACTGGAAACTACATCCAGATACTCTCAAGGAAAAAGAAAACGAAGAAATAATACGAGGAAAAATCAGACAAATACTTACTGGAAGAAAACAGAAAGAAAGCCACCTCATGACATGGATCAACTTTAAACAGTAAATCACAAATTTTCAAAAAGACCTACAGAAGGAAAGTGAAAGAGAGCAGTTAGCCCGCGAACATTTTTTTACGAAAAATCCTAAGCCAACTGAAAGATGAAATAGACCAGAAGACAGGAGATCCATTTTTCGAATACCATGAAATAAGACGACAGTTGAAAGAAATTGAACAAGAAAAGTTTGAAAACTGGACGATAAAAATCGGCGAAACGATCTGTATGAAGGCGAGCAAATAAGCCTGGCAACCATTTTGAAAGCCAAAAGGAATCGAGAAGAAAACAGAATCGAAACTATTAAAACACCCGACGGAAGGATAATACAAACTCATTAAGAAATAAAAAAGACAGTTTATGACTTTTTCTTCGAGATACATTAAAGGAAAGAAGGAGGAGAGGCAAGCGCTTTTGATGATTTGGAAGTAAAGAAAAAGTTTCCTAAAAGTATTGAAAAAAGAAGATAAAACGTAAAAAACAGTAAAGAAAAAGTAAAGAAAAAAGAGGAAAGTGAGGAAAACGAAATAATGAGTCAGCCCATAACTGAACAAAAGCTTAAGAAAGGGTTGAATTCTACTAAAACACGAAAGGCCCCATGAGGAGACGGTTTAAGTTATGATTTTTACAAAGTTTGTTTAGTGAAAAATTTGGAAATTCTGTTACCAGCAATGAAAGAAATTATTCGTGAAAGAGCGACAGCAGAACAGACTCTGGCGATTATCACATTAGTGCCAAACAAGGAGATATACAAAGTATTGATAACTGGAGGCTCATCTCTCTACTTTCCTGTGATACCCGATTATGTTCAAAACTCGTAATAAATAGGCTCAAAAAACTGATAAGAGAGTTGCCGGGTGAGACTCGACACGGGGGCATAAAAGATCTGAAAATCCAGCATAATATTGCTACTTTAAGGGACTTCCTCCTTAGAAGAGAAGAGCTATCAGAAAATGATCTTAAATAGGTGTTAATATTTGTTGATTTTACCAAAGCTTTTGATTAAGTGGTCCGTGATTTTCTGTGGAAATTGATGACGAATAAGTACTCATTTTGTAGTGAATTTGTGGAATTTTTCAAGAATCTATACTGTCATGTAGCAGCAAATGTGGTTGTTGACGGCAGCCTCACTGAACAATTTCCCCTCGAAATATCTCTTCGACAGGGAGATCCAAGCCTTTTGTTTTTATTCGAGATATATCTAGACCCGCTAATAAAATACAGAGAACCTAGAATAACGGTAATAAGAGTACTGCCAACTGTAGTTCTCAAGTCAGAAGCCTTTATTGATGATGTCAATTTCTTTGCTGATGGAGTAAGTGACGTTAAAACAGTAATGCTGGGCCTAGAATGGTATGAGAAAAACCTTGCTGTAAGGATTCATAGAAAAGGGGCAAGATCCTCCCTTTAGCTGAAAACCCAAAGGCCAGCTGGACCAGGGACTCGGAAAAAGAGACTTGGCTAGAAGTCAGTCCATCAGTGAAGATACTTGGAATTGAATTATCAGTCAGAGGGAATTGCTGGCAAAATGCATGGGGCAAGAAACTGCATGAGATTCAGCATCTTCTATGTGGCGACGAAAGAGTCAGAAATCTTACTTTGTTTCAGAGATCAACTTTCGTCAACATGTATTGCGTATCACGAATACTCTATCGGGCCCCAATAATGCCCATCCTGGAACCTATAACAAACAAAATCGAAACTTATATGTGGCGTTTCAAATGGGGCGGTAAGCTAGAAAAAGAGAGTACGAAGATGCTCTTTTTCCCAAAGAAATCGGGCAGTCTTGGTGTTCTGAATTTTCAAAAAAAGTACCAAAATATGCTTACCCGGATGACACTCGAATTTTTAAATGGATCCCAAGTTCACTTGTGAAATGACACGAATTAGTTGCTTCCCATACTAAATGAGCCAACTCCAACTAACTCGGAGACAAATGCCTCAGCTTGCATAAAAGTTTCAGTCCAGATATTGAAGCAACTGCAACAGAAAGGGCTTCTCATGGCAGATAGTAAAGAAATAATAATGGACATTACCAGAATATTAATTCACGAAGTCGAATATGGTAGGTACCACGTAAAAAAAAGAATCATTTGTAAATTTTGAAAATACATTTAGGAATCTGCATTCATTCCCTATGGAGCCAAAAGGAAGGGTGCTTAGGTTTCAGGTGATACATATGATTTTACCATACCAAAATAGAATGTCACGTTTCTTGACAGATGAAGATAAAAAGTGCTTCTTTTGTTTGGAACTAGTGGATGATGGTTTAGACCACGAGTTCGTGAAGGGTAAAGAAAATTAAGGAATATTTCAGTTTGTTTTTAATTTGAGTGAAAGGTACGGAATTAAGGTTCAAAGTGATGAAGAAAAGACGAAGCTGGTGAAATTTTTATATAAATTTGGAGTTAAAAGTAAAAAAGAAGAATTCTCTATGTTATACTATTGGAAAAATGTGCCATTATGTGGGAAGGAGAAGAAAAAGAAATAAAGTAGCGACTTTGGAATATTTAAAGAGTCAAGTTGAAAGGAAAATTGTATTATTAGTTTCAAGTGAAGAGTGGAGAAAATATTTTTGTGATTTTGGGTTGTAAACGTAAATATGTGTGTGGGAAACAAAGGAGTAATAAGGAGAGTTTGAGTTTCTGAGTGGGGGAAGTGTGTGTATGAGTGAGAGCAGCGTTTCCAGTTAGGTAAACGGAGGTTAGATTAATTGTTGTTTGATTTTTTATTAGCACCAAAAATCTAGAATGGAGAAAATGGAACGAAAAGGAAAAGAATGAAAATTAAAATTGGGGCAGCGTCGATATTTCAGCTTTTTTGATTATTTTAAAATAGTGTGTTTATTTTATGTAATGTAAAAATAAGCTGAAATAAAACTGTCATATATTTTTGTTTTTTTGTATATTTTTTTGGGTGGGAGAGGAATAATTAATAAAAAACAAAATAAAAAAGGCATCTGAAGTTGGTATATCAGCTTTCTAGTCGTGGTAATCTTCGAAAAAAAATAATTAAAAAAGGACTAATGGAAGTACACTGATTCTTTAATATCCTTTTTTTTGTTGTCAGACCAACTGTGATTTAATAATGTTATCAAGGAGAAAAGGGCTTAAAGCACATATCTTTCAGCATAAAGCATTTTTTCAAACACTTCGTGGCAACGAACTGTAATAAAAGGGGCGACGTGGCCCAATAGTGACTGAAACTGTAAAACGGATGATATCAATAAATACATCGCAAGAATCGGCTTATTATTCTGATTCTAAATATATAAGATTTATTTAGCTTAGGGTTACTCATAAAAGGGTAAGAGCCTGAGAAAAATTGCATGAGTTTCAAAAAAGGGGAAAACATACCCTAAGCGTCTTGAAATGTTCATGAAAATCACACTATTAGATTTAGCTTATTAGAAAACTCTACTGTAGAGGTTTCAAGCTCCTGTCTGCAAAAATGTGGAATTTTGTATTTTTTTGCCAGAAGAAAGATCACGGATGCGTGTTTATTTATTTTTTTTTTCATTTCCCCAGGAGTGATCGTATCAAACCAATTGTCCTAGAACATCGGGAGAGAGCTCATTTAAAAGAAAATTATAATTTTTAGTGCCCTTTTTATGCGACGAAAAAGATTGGAGGACAACTTAGCCCCCCCCCCTCTCACGCCCCTTTTCCCCAAAATCGTTCTATCAACTGAACCAAATTTAAATAATATTCCAAATATGTAAAATTCATCAAATTTAATGTTGCCCATCAAAAGTTACGTGCCTGAGAAAATTTGCCCAATTTTCAAACAAGGGAAAAAACTCCCCCAAAACATCAAGTGACCTTAATGAAAATCACACTATCGGACTCAGCATACTAGAAGACCCTACTATAGAGGTTTCAAGCTCCTATGTAAAAAAATTTGAAATCTTGTATTTTTTAACCACAAGAAAGATCACAGAAGTATAGTCCTTCTTTTGAAGTCCAAGGGGCCTCCGGACCAACAAGGTTGTGTGTGTACTTTCAAGTAATTGGGTTACCAGGTTCATTTGCCTATAACAATGAGCTCTACATGGCTTGGCAGACATGTTTTTTTTTTATTATGACATTTATTTTTTGTGTGTCAGTCGATTAGAGAAAGTTGTTGACAAGTCCAATATAATAACTTGATTGGTCGGTTTTCTAAAAAAAAAACTTGTCATGCTATAATGTACTTAATTAAAAAAAAAACCCGATATAATGTCCCCACACTGCATTCCAATTTTCATTATGCATTAAGACATTGTTTATAGTACACCATATATTTTTAACTTTTGAAAACAATGGATTTGTCGATTTTCAATGTGAGTACACTTTTCATTCTTTTATTTCCCAAAAAAAATAAAGAAAAACGTTTTACTAGTAAATTCAAATTTCAGAGGGACAGCCCCCCTCCCCTCCAACAATACAAAATCTTAAGAATATGACGACTGTATTCGATAGAAACGTCAAAGCACGCTTTTTTTTCTATTATGTAAATAAAATATATCCATCATAGGTATGTTTACAAGTTTTAATTGTTTTGAAAATAAGTTCTTTATCATTCAGAAATAAAGCTTTTTCCTAACATGATTTATTTTTCTGCTTTGAATGAAAAGCTTGCGTGTTACAAAGAGTGTGAGAGTTTTTTGGGGGGGGAGGGGGGGGGTTAAATTTCGTATAGTCCTTCTAATGAATTCTGGGACTTTATGTTCCTTCCGGTTTTTCTGGTAGGTAAACAGGTCATTACACTCTTTGCCAAGATGAACGAGTATAACTTGTTTAGTGATTAGGATTTGCAAAAAAGGGGTAATTAGTGAGTGGAAAATTTTTTAATGCTTTTACAATCGGAGATGTTTGATTAACCTTTGCAAAAAAAAGGGGTAATGGGATTTGTGAATTGGAGGAGATTGGCTGAAAAGTATTTTGAGGGAGTTGAGTTGCACGAGGGTTGACTTGCACGAGGGTTCAGTTACATACGGATTCAGTTACACGGGGATTAGTTAAATGAGGTCGAGTAGCACGGAGTTGAGAGACTCAGTTGCCTAATTCCGTGTGGTTTTTCTTCACTTGTTGGTCATTAAAAACGAAATTTTTGTGTTAAATAAGTAGTTTTTGTATCTTTTAATAGAGCTTTACAGGGTTTGAGAGACTCAGTTGCCTGATTCCGTGTGGTTTTTCTTCACTTGGTGGTCATTAAAAACGAAATTTTTGTGTTAAATAAGTAATTTTTTTATCTTTTAAAAGAGCTTTACATGGTTTGAGAGACTCAGTTGCATGATTCCGTGTGGTTTTTCTTAACTTGGTGGTCATTAAAAACGAAATTTTTGTGTTAAATAAGTAGTTTTTGTATCTTTTAAAATAGCTTTACAGGGTTTGAGAGACTAAGTTGCCTGACTCCGTGTGGTTTTCCTTAACTTGGTGGTCAATAAAAACCAAAATAATGTGTAATATAAGAAGTTTTTGAAACTATTAAAATAGCTTTACAGGGTTTGAGAGACTCAGTTGCCTAATTCCGTGTGGTTTTTCTTCACTTGGTGGTCATTAAAAACGAAATTTTTGTGTTAAATAAGTAGTTTTTGTATCTTTTAAAAGAGCTTTACAGGGTTTGAGAGACTCAGTTGCCTAATTCAGTGTTGTTTTTCTTCACTTGGTGGTCATTAAAAACGAAATTTTTGTGTTAAATAAGTAGTTTTTGTATCTTTTAAAAGAGCTTTACAGGGTTTGAGAGACTCAGTTGCCTGATTCCGTGTGGTTTTTCTTTACTTGGTGGTCATTAAAACCAAAATTTTTGTGTTAAATAAGTAGTTTTTGTATCTTTTAAAAGAGCTTTACAGGGTTTGAGAGACTCAGTTGCCTAATTCCGTTTGGTTTTTCTTCACTTGGTGGTCATTAAAAAAGAAATTTTTGCGTTAAAATAAGTAGTTTTTGTATCTTTTAAAAGAGCTTTACAGGGTTTGAGAGACTCAGTTGCCTAATTCCGTGTGGTTTTTCTTCACTTGGTGGTCAATAAAAACGAAATTTTTTTGTTAAATAAGTAGTTATTGTATCTTATAAAAGAGCTTTACAGTGTTTGAGAGACTCAGTTGCCTACTTCCGTGTTGTTTTTCTTCACTTGGTGGTCATTAAAAACGAAATTTTTGTGTTAAATAAGTAGTTTTTGTATATTTTAAAAGAGCTTTACAGGGTTTGAGAGACTCAGTTGCCTAATTCCGTGTGATTTTTCTTTACGTGATAGTCGTTAACAACGAATATATGGTGTTTAATAATTAGTTATTCTATCTTTTAAATGAGCTTTACGGGGTTTGAGAGACTCCGTTTCATAATTCCGGGAGGTTTGTAGTAGCTATGAAATATTAAATAAATAACTAATAGTTTTCTTTTATTTTTGTTTGTATATATTATAATAGATTTACGGGGTTTGAGAGACTCAGTTGCCGGATTCCGTGTGGTTTTTCTTTACTTGATGGTCATTAAAAACGAAATTTTTGTGTTAGATAAGTAGTTTTTGTATCTTTTAAAAACGAAATTTTTGTGTTAAATAAGTAGTTTTTTTGTATCTTTTAAAAGAGCTTTAAGGGGTTTGTTGGGATGTGTAGTTTGCTTTTAGGACTTTTCAGAGCTATGATTCTTAGTCTCTCATAGGCGTTTGTTGTCTGAAACTTCTAGTTTGGGATGAATAGTTTGCTGAGAAGTTAAATTTTAGTATTTTATGGTTTTATGTGCCTGAAATCATGAATTAGAATAGTTAATTAGCTGTTTAGGTTTTTAGACATAGTTTTTTAGATGTTCATGGGTATTCGGTTCCTGGAGGGTTTAATGACTCCTCCTCTGAAGGAATTCAGATGATTTTAGGACTCTGCCCCCTACCCATAACTCCATTCAACCTTGAGTGAGGATATAAAAGTTTGACAGAGTATTTTTTTCTACTTAACAGCTACATTAATAACTTCCAAGATGATAGGACAGTATGACACACAATTTATCAGTTACCGAGAGTTCAATGACTCCTCCCCACAATGAATTCAGATGGTTTTAAGACTCATCTCACTAGTCATAACTCCGTTCAACCTTGAGCGAAGGTATAAAAGTTTGATGAAGTATTTCTCTGCTTAACAACTACATTAATAGCCTCCAAGATGATAGGACTGTATGACACTGAATTTATCAGTTTGAAAAAATCATCTTGCGGTGTTATATTCGAATGTGCTTTTTTATTATTGTCTATGGATCTCGAAGAAATTGACTGTTATCATTGGTTAGTGAACTATAATCTGTTTGAGTATGATAAAATCTTGTGGAGTACTACATTACGGTGTATAAACACACTGGGATTCTATGATAGAGTGATTACACCACTTAATAATACTGGTCAGGAACTGAGAAATGTCCAGGAGGAAGTCAGTGAAATTTGCAGCTTTTTCGGAGTTGAAGCACTCTACGTAAAGGGCAATGTACCTACAGATAAAGTTTTAATTCAAAAGTGTGACCCTAGGATTCCACTTTTCAATCTAGAAGAGTTTAAGTGTCCTAAATTTGAAGGAGGTTATCACCGTCCTGAAGACGAGGTTAGGTTCTTCGCACAGTGGATACCTAAGAACATACCTGATCGTGATAAATCCATAAGACATGTTAAAAACTATTCTATATCATAGGACCATCGTTTGTGGATGTTAAAGAGTGAACTCTAAGTACTACTTTTATGTAAACATTTGTTGTTGTTTTTTTTTTCTCAAAAAAAAAATCTGTTAATACATTTAAACAATAAATATCTTTAATCTTAACCCGCACTTGTTATTTAGAATAGTTCTATTGTTATTAAGTAACAAACTCCTTCCTGAAAGTTACCTATTTGATACATAATGCAGAAACTTCATTTAGGAAACTATGAAAAAAATTGTAAGTAAGTAAGTAACAAATTCTTTCTTAAAGTCACCTCTTGGATACACAATACAAAAATTTTCATTAAAGAAATTATGAAAAAATTGTAAATAAGTAGCAAATTCTTTCTTGAATTCACCTGCTGGATAAACAAAGACATTTCGTTCAAGAAATTATGACAAAATTCTAAGTAAGTAACAAACTCTTTATTGTTTACATGACTTAGATACACGATGTAGAAATTTAATTCAAGAAATTATGAAAATATTCTCAGAAAGTAACAATTTCTTTCTTGAAGTCATCTCTTGGATACACAATATGGAAATTTCATTCAGGAAATTATGAAAATATTTGTAAGTAAGTAACAAACTTTTTATTGATTTCACCTCTTGGATATACAGTTCAGATACTTCATTCAAGAAATTATGAAAAAAAATCGCAAGTAAGTAACTTTTTTTCTCTTTATCACAAACAATTTTCACTTAGCTAAATGATGTAGAAATTATTGAAAAACTCTCAGTAAGTAACAATTTCTTTCTTGAAGTCAACTCTTGGATACGCAATACGGAAATTTTATTCAAGAAATTATGAAAATATTTGTTAGTAAGTAACAAACTCTTTATTGATTTCACCTCTTGGATATACAGTACAGATACTTCATTCAAGAAATTATGAAAAAATCGCAAGTAAGTAACTTTTTTTTCTCTTTATCAAAAACAATTTTCACTTAGCTACATGATGTAGAAATTTAATTCAAGAAATTATAATAAATTCTCAGTAAGTAGCAATTTCTTTCTTGAAGTCAACTCTTGGATACACAATTTCATTCAAGAAATTATGAAAAAATTGTAACTAAGTAGCAAATTCTTTCTTGAATTCACATGTTGGATTAACAAAAATACATTTCGTTCAAGAAATTATGACAAAATTCTAAGTAAGTAACAAACTCTTTATTGTTTTCACGAGTTAGATATACGATTTAGAAATTAAATTCAAGAAATTATGAAAAAAATTCTCAGTAAGTAACAATTTCTTTCTTGAAGTCAACTCTTGGATACACAATACGGAAATTTCATTCAAGAAATTATGAAAATATTTGTAAGTAAGTAACAAACTCTTTATTGATTTCACCTCTTGGATATACAGTACAGATGCTTCATTCAAGATATTATGAAAAAATCGCAAGTAAGTAACTTTTTTTCTCTTTATCACAAACAATTTTCACTTACCTACACGATGTAGAAATTTAATTCAAGAAATTATGAAAAAATTCTCAGTAAGTAACAATTTCTTTCTTGAAGTCAACTCATGAATACACAATACGAAAATTTCATTCAAGAATTTCATGACTTAGATACACGAAGTAGAAATTTGATTCAAGAAATTATGAAAAAATTCTCAGTAAGTAACAATTTCTTTCTTGAAGTCAACTCTTGGATACACAATACGGAAATTTCATTTAAGAAACTATGAAAAAATTGTAAGCAAGTAACAAACTCTTTCGTAACAAACTCTTTCCTGAAGTCACCTCTTGGATACACAATTCAGAAACTTCATTTGAGAAACTATGAAAAAATTTTAAGTAAGTAACAAATTCTTTCTTGAAGTCACCTCTTGGATACACAATACAGAAATTTCATTCAATAAATAATGAAAAAATTGTAACTAAGTAGGAAATTCTTTATTGAATTCCCCTGCCGGATAAACAAAGACATTTCGTTCAAGAAATTATGACAAAATTCTAAGTAAGTAACAAATTCTTTATTGTTTACATGACTTAAATACACGATGTAGAAATTTAATTCAAGAAATTATGAAAAAATTCTCAGAAAGTAACAATTTCTTTCTTGAAGTCATCTCTTGGATACACAATATGGAAATTTCATTCAGGAAATTCTGAAAATATTTGTAAGTAAGTACCAAACTTTTTATTGATTTCCCCTCTTTGATATACAGTTCAGATACTTCATTCAAGAAATTATGAAAAAAATCTCAAGTAAGTAGCTTTTTTTCTCTTTATAACAAAAAATTTTAACTTAGCTAAATGATGTAGAAATTATTGAAAAACTCTCAGTAAGTAACAATTTATTTCTTGAAGTCAACTCTTGGATACGCAATACGGAAATTTCATTCAAGAAATTATGAAAATATTTGTTAGTAAGTAACAAACTCTTTATTGATTTCACCTCTTGGATATACAGTACAGATACTTCATTCAAGAAATTATGAAAAAATAGCAAGTAAGTAACTTTTTTTTTCTCTTTATCACAAGCAATTTTCACTTAGCTACTTGATGTAGAAATTTAATTCAAGAAATTATTAAAAAATTCTCAATAAGTAACAATTTCTTTCTTGAAGTCAACTCTTGGATATACAATTTCATTCAAGAAATTATGAAAAAATTGTAACTAAGTAGCAAATTCTTTCTTGAATTCACATGTTGGATTAACAAAAATACATTTCGTTCAAGAAATTATGACAAAATTCTAAGTAAGTAACAAAATCTTTATTGTTTTCACGAGTTAGATATACGATGTAGAAATTAAATTCAAGAAATTATGAAAAAAATTCTAAGTAAGTAACAATTTCTTTCTTGAAGTCAACTCTTGGATACACAATATGGAAATTTCATTCAAGAAATTATGAAAATATTTGTAAATAAGTAACAAACTCTTTATTGATTTCACCTCTTGGATATACAGTACAGATACTTCATTCAAAAATTATGAAAAATCGCAAGTAAGTAACTTTTTTTCTCTTTATCACAAACAATTTTCACTTACCTACACGATGTAGAAATTTAATTCAATAAATTATGAAAAAATTCTCAGTAAGTAACAATTTCTTTCTTGAAGTCAGCTCTTGAATACACAATACGGAAATTTCATTCAAGAATTTCATGACTTAGATACATGATGTAGAAATTTGATTCAAGAAATTATGAAAAAATTATCAGTAAGTAACAATTTCTTTCTTGAAGTCAACTCTTGGATACACAATACGGAAATTTCATTTAAGAAACTATGAAAAAATTGTAAGCAAGTAACAAACTCTTTCGTAACAAACTATTTCCTGAAGTCACCTCTTGGATACACAATGCAGAAACTTCATTTAAGAAACTATGAAAAAATTGTAAGTAAGTAACAAATTCTTTTTGAAGTCACCTCATGGATACACAATACAGAAATTTCATTAAAGAAATTATGAAAAAATTGTAAGTAAGTAGCAAATTCTTTCTTGAATTCACCTGCCGGATAAACAAAAAGACATTTCGTTCAAGAAATTATGACAAAATTCTAAGTAAGTAACAAACAAGTTACGTGCGCGCACGTAACCTCGTCTAAATTAACCTTAAAAAATGAAATAAAGCTATGTCGACTGTGCATGTCTCTCCTGATTGGTCCCTAAAAAACCAGTCTGGTTGAAAACGTGGAGTTTTCGTACTGTTCGCTTTTTGCAATGTGTAGGAACCAGTGGGGAATCCCCGCTCGTTTGGAAAGGTGCCAAGTTTTCGTACTGCACACTTTTTGCAATGTGTAGGAACCAGTGGGGTATCCCCGCTCGTTTGGAAAGGTGCCAAGGAAAGGTATGCAAATAGCATGTAGTTTCAAAACGTGTTTATTACTTACTTACAAATATTTTCATAATTTTTTGAATGAATTGTACTCTATGCTTGTCCCTGAGACACGATGTGGCTTCTCATTTTTTCGATAATCAGGCAATTTTCTCAAGCTCTTTTCTCAAGGTCATAGCTTTTGACGGACAACACTAACATCAAAACTTAAACGATCAGAAATAGAGGCAGGGCTGTTTCCAAAGATTTAGCTAAAAAACCAGTCTGGTTGAAAACGTGGAGTTTTCGTACAGCTCACTTTTTTGCAATGTGTAGGAACCGGTGGGGTTACTGAGAATTTCATAATAATTTCTTTGAAATTAAATTTCTACATCGTATATCTAAGTCGTGAAAACAATTAAGAGTTTGTTACTTACTTAGAATTTTGTCATAATTTCTTGAACGAAATGTCTTTTTGTTTATCCGGCAGGTGAATTCAAGAAAGAATTTGCTACTTAATTACAATTTTTTCATAATTTCTTTAATGAAATTTCTGTATTGTGTATCTATGAGGTGACTTCAAGAAAGAATTTGTTACTTACTTACAATTTTTTCATAGTTTCTTAAATGAAGTTTCTGCATTGTGTATCCAAGAGGTGACTTCAGGAAAGAGTTTGTTACGAAAGAGTTTGTTACTTGCTTAAAATTTTTTCATAGTTTCTTAAATGAAATTTCCGTATTGTGTATCCAAGAGTTGACTTCAAGAAAGAAATTGTTACTTACTGAGAATTTTTTCATAATTTCTTGAATTAAATTTCTACTTCGTGTATCTAAGTCATGAAATTCTTGAATGAAATTTTCATATTGTGTATTCATGAGTTGATTTCAAGAAAGAAATTGTTACTTACTGAGAATTTTTTCATAATTTCTTGAATTAAATTTCTACATCGTGTAGGTAAGTGAAAATTGTTTGTGATAAAGAGAAAAAAAAAGTTACTTACTTGCGATTTTTTTCCTAATTTTTTGTATGAATTATCTGTACTGTATATCCAAGAGGTGAAATCAATAAATAGTTTTTTACTTACTTACAAATATTTTAATAATTTCTTGAATGAAATTTCCGTATTGCGTATCCAAGAGTTGACTTCAAGAAAGAAATTGTTAATTACTGAGAATTTTTTTCATAATTTCTTGAATTTAATTTCTACATCGTATATCTAACTCGTGAAAACAATAAAGAGTTTGTTACTTACTTAGAATTTTGTCATAATTTCTTGAACGAAATTTATTTTTGTTAATCCAACATGTGAATTTAAGAAAGAATTTGCTATTTACTTACAATTTTTTAATAATTTCTTGAATGAAATTGTGTATACAAGAGTTGACTTCAAGAAAGAAATTGCTACTTACTGAGAATTTATTTTAATTTCTTGAATTAAATTTCTAAATCATTTAGCTAAGTGAGAATTTTCTGTGATAAAGAGAAAAAAAAGTTACTTACTTGCGATTTTTTCATAATTTCTTGAATGAAGTATCTGTACTGTGTATCCAAGAGGTGAAATCAATAAAGAGTTTGTTACTTACTAACAAATATTTTCATAATTTCTTGAATAAAATTTCCGTATTGCGTATCCAAGAGTTGACTTCAAGAAAGAAATTGTTACTTACTGAGAGTTTTTCAATAATTTCTACATCATTTAGCTAAGTGAAAATTGTTTGTGATAAAGAGAAAAAAAGTTACTTACTTGAGATTTTTTTCATAATTTCTTGAATGAAGTATCTGAACTGTATATCAAAGAGGTGAAATCAATAAAGAGTTTTGTACTTACTTACAAATATTTTCAGAATTTCCTGAATGAAATTTCCATATTGTGTATCCAAGAGATGACTTCAAGAAAGAAATTGTTACTTTCTGAGAATATTTTCATAATTTCTTGAATTAAATTTCTACATCGTGTATTTAAGTCATGTAAACAATAAAGAGTTTGTTACTTACTTAGAATTTTGTCATAATTTCTTGAACGAAATGTCTTTGTTTATCCAGCAGGTGAATTCAAGAAAGAATTTGCTACTTATTTAAAATTTTTTCATAATTTCTTTAATGAAAATTTTTGTATTGTGTATCCAAGAGGTGACTTTAAGAAAGAATTTGTTACTTACTTACTTACAATTTTTTTCATAGTTTCTTAAATGAAGTTTCTGCATTGTGTATCCAAGAGTTGACTTCAGGAAAGAGTTTGTTACTTGCTTAAAATAGAACTATTCTAAAGAACAAAGACGGGTTAAGCTTAAAGATATTTATTGCTTAAATGTATTAACAGATTTTTTTTTTTTGAGAAAAAAAAACAAAAACAAATTTTTACATAAAAATAGTACTTAGAGTTCACTCTTAAACATCCACAAACGGTGGTCCTATGATATAGAATAGTTTTTACCATGTCTTATGGATTTATCACGATCGGGTATCTTCTTAGGTATCCACTGTGCCAAGAACCTAACCTCGTCTTCAGGACGGTGATAACCCCCTTCAAATTTAGGACACTTAATCTCTTCTAGATTGAAAAGTGGAATCCTAGGGTCACACTTTTGAATTAAAACTTTATCTGTAGGTACATTGCCCTTTACGTAGAGTGCTTCAACTCCGAAAAAGCTGCAAATTTCACTGACTTCCTCCTGGACATATCTCAGTTCCAGACCAGTATTATTAAGTGGTGTAATCACTCTATCATAGAATCCCAGTGTGTTTATACAACGTAATGTAGTACTCCACAAGCTTTTATCATACTCAAACAGATTATAGTTCACTAACCAATGATAACAGTCAATTTCTTCGAGATCCATAGACAATAATAAAAAAGCACATTCGAATATAACACCACAAGATGATTTTTTCAAACTGATAAATTCGGTGTCATACAGTCCTATCATCTTGGAGGCTATTAATGTAGTTTTTAAGTAGAGAAATACTTCATCAAACTTTTATACCTTCGCTCAAGGTTGAACGGAGTTATGACTAGTGAGATGAGTCTTAAAACCATCTGAATTCATTGTGGGGAGGAGTCATTGAACTCTCGGTAACTGATAAATTCTGTGTCATACTGTCCTATCATCTTGGAAGTTATTAATGTAGTTGTTAAGTAGAAAAATACTTCATCAAACTTTTATATCCTCGCTCAAGGTTGAATGGAGTTATGGCTAGGGGGACGAGTCGTAAAACCATCTGAATCCATTGAGAGGAGGAGTCATAAAACCCTCCAGGAACCCAACACCCATGAACATCTAAAAAACTATGTCTGAAAACCTAAACAGCTAATTAACTATTCTAATTCATGATTTCAGGCACATAAAACCATAAAATACTAAAGTTAACTTCTCAGCAAACTATTCATCCCAAACTCGAAGTTTCAGACAACAAACGCCTATGAGAGACTAAGAATCATGGCTCTGAAAAGTCCTAAAAGCAAACTACACATCCCAACAAACCCCTTAAAGCTCTTTTAAAAGATACAAAAAAACTACTTATTTAACAAAAAAATTTCGTTTTTAAAAGATACAAAAACTACTTATCTAACACAAAAATTTCGTTTTTAATGACCATCAAGTAAAGAAAAACCACACGGAATCCGGCAACTGAGTCTCTCAACCCCCGTAAAGCTCTTTTAAAAGATACAAAAACTAATTATATAACACTAAAATTTAGTTTTTAATGACTACCAAGTTAAGAAAAACCACACGGAATTAGGCAACTGAGTCTCTCAAACCCCGTAAAGCTCTTTTAAAATATACAAAAACTACTTATTTAACTCAAAAATTTCTTTTTTAATGACCAACACGTAAAGAAAAAACACAAGGAATAATGCAAATGATTATCTCAACCACTGTAAATATCTTTTATAATATACAAAAACTACTTATTTAACACAAAAATTTCTTTTTTAATGACCACCAAGTGAATAAAAACCACACGGAATTAGGCAACTGAGTCTCTCAAACCCTGTAAAGCTCTTTTAAAAGATACAAAAACTACTTATTTAACACAAAAATTTCTTTTTTAATGACCACCAAGTCAAGAAAAACCACACGGAATTAGGCAACTGAGTCTCTCAAACCCTGTAAAGCTCTTTTAAAAGATACAAAAACTACTTATTTAACGCAAAAATTTCGTTTTTAATGACCAGCAAGTGAAGAAAAACCACACGGAATTAGGCAACTGAGTCTCTCCAACCCTGTAAAGCTCTTTTAAAAGATACAAAAACTACTTATTTAACACAAAAATTTCGTTTTTAACGACCACCAAGTGAAGAAAAACCAAACGGAATTAGGAAACTGAGTCTCTCAAAACCTGTAAAGCTCTTTTAAAAGATACAAAAACTACTTATTTAACACAAAAATTTCGTTTTTAATGACCACCAAGTGAAGAAAAACCACACGGAATTAGGCAACTGAGTCTCTCAAACCCTGTAAAGCTCATTTTAAAGATACAAAAACTACTGATTTAACACAAAAATTTCGTTTTTAATGACCACCAAGTGAAGAAAAACCACACGGAATTAGTCAACTGAGTCTCTCAAACCCTGTAAAGCTCTTTTAAAAGATACAAAAACTACTTATTGAACACAAAAATTTTGTTTTTAATGACCACCAAGTGAAGAAAAACCAAACGGAATTAGGCAACTGAGTCTCTCAAACCCTGTAAAGCTCTTTTAAAATATACAAAAACTACTTATTGAACACAAAAATTTCGATATTAATGACAACCAAGTGAAGAAAAACCACTCGGAATTAGGCAACTGAGTCTCTCTAACCCTGTAAAGCTATTTTAAAAGATACAAAAACTACTTATTTAAGACAAAAATTTAGTTTTTAATGACCACCAAGTGAAGAAAAACCACACGCAATTAGGCAACTGAGTCTCTCAAACCCTGTAAAGCTCTTTTAAAATATACAAAAACTACTTATTTAACACAAAAATTTCGTTTTTAATGACCACCAAGTGAAGAAAAAACCACACGGAATTAGGCAACTGAGTCTCTCCAACCCTGTAAAGCTCTTTTGAAATATACAAAAACTACTTATTTAACGAAAAAATTTAGTTTTTAATGACCACCAAGTGAAGAAAAACCATACGGAATTAGGCAACTGAGTCTCTCAAACCCTGTAAAGCTCTTTTAAAAGATACAAAAACTACTTATTTAACACAAAAATTTCGTTTTTAATGACCACCAAGTGAAGAAAAACCACACGGAATTAGACAACTGAGTCTCTCAAACCCTGTAAAGCTCTTTTAAAAGATACAAAAACTACTTATTTAACACAAAAATTTCTTTTTTAATGACCACCAAGTGAAGAAAAAAACCACAAGGAATAAGTCAACTGAGTCTATCAATAAAAGTAAAGCTATTTTAATATATAAAAAAAAAAAAAATATAAAAAAAAAATTTCTATTTTAATTACAAACAAGTTAAGAGAAACCACACGGACTTAGGCAACTGAGTCTCTCAACTCCGTGCTACTCGACCTCATTTAACTAATCCCCGTGTAACTGAATCCGTATGTAACTGAACCCTCGTGCAAGTCAACCCTCGTGCAACTCAACTCCCTCAAAATACTTTTCAGCCAATCTCCTCCAATTCACAAATCCCATTACCCCTTTTTTTTGCAAAGGTTAATCAAACATCTCCGATTGTAAAAGCATTAAAAAATTTTCCACTCACTAATTACCCCTTTTTTGCAAATGCTAATCACCAATCAAGTTATACTCGTTCCTCTCGGCAAAGGTGTAATGATCTGTTTACCTACCAGAAAAACCGGAAGGAACATAAAGTCCCTGAATTCATTAGAAGGACTATACGAAATTTAACCCCCCCCCCCCCCCCCCAAAAAAAAACTCTCACACTCTTTGTAACACGCAAGCTTTTCATTCAAAGCAGAAAAATACATCATGTTAGGAAAAAGCTTTATTTCTGAATGATAAAGAAGTGTTTTTCAAAACAATTAAAACTTATAAACATACCTATGATGGATAGATTTTATTTACATAATAGAAAAAAAAGCGTGCTTTGACATTTCAATCAAATACAGTCGTCATATTCTTAAGATTTTGTATTGTTGGAGGGGAGGGGGGCTGTCCCTCTGAAATTTCAATTTACTAGTAAAACGTTTTCCTTTATTTTTTTTGGGAAATAAAAGAATGAAAAGTGTACTCACATTGAAAATCGAGAAATCCAATGTTTTCAAAAGTTAAAAATATATGGTGTACTATAAACAATGTCTTAAAGCATAATGAAAATTGGAATGCAGTGTGGGGACATTTTATCGAGTTTTTTTTTTTTTAATTAAGTACATTATAGCATTACAAGTTTTTTTTTTATAAAAACGACCAATAAAGTTATTATATTTGAATAACCACCAACTTTCTCTAATCGACTGACACACAAAAAGTCAATGTCATAATAAAAAAAAAACATGTCTGCCAAGCCATGTAGAGCTCATTGTAATAGGCAAATGACCCTGGTAACCCAATTACTTGAAAGTACACACACAACCTGTTTGGTACGGGGGCCCCTTGGAATTCAAAAGAAGGACTATACTCACAGATGCGTGTTTATTTGTTTGTTTTCCCCAGGAGTGATCGTATCGATCCAGTGATCGTAGTAGATCGGGAGAGGCCTCATTTGATAGGAAATCAAAAGTTTCAGTGCCCTTTTTAAGTGACCAAAAATATTGATGGGCAGCTAGCACCCCTCCTACCCTCATTTTACCCCAAAGTCACCCTATCAAAATTTTGAGTTAGCCATTTTTTTCATCAGTCGAAAAATCTAATAACTATGTCTTTGAGGCTGACTTGAACTCCACAGTTTCGGGGGAATGGGCTGCAAGATATGAACTTTGCCCATCATTTACATATATCATTGGTTATTCAAAGGCACACAGATGTTTTTCAGGGGGGACTTTTCTTGGGGAGGGGGGGGGGTTATGTGGGAGGATCTTTCTCTGGGGAAATTTTTGTGGGAAAAAAGGTTCCATGGAGGGGGAGCCGGGTTTCGCAGCATTATTTAAAAACAAACGACCAGAAATTAAATTTTTAAAAACAAGTTTTTTCAACTGAAAGTATAGAGTTGCATTAGAACTTAAAACACACAGAAATTAGTATATATATATGACGCTCAGCTTTTATTTAGAACTTTTAAAATAGCTTATCAAACAATTCGTGGTAACAAACTGTAAATAAGGAGTTACCCGGCTCAATAGTAACCGAAACTCTAAAAAAACATAATGTTCATACGAATAGATACATCAAAAGAATCGGATTTTTATGCTGATTTCCAATATATAATTTTATCAGGTTTAGTCTTACTTTTCAAAAGTTATAAGCCTGAGAAAATTTTCCTTATTTTAGAAAAAGGAGGACACACCCCTTAAAAGTCATAGAATCTTAATGACAATCACACCATCAGATTCAGCGTATCAGAGAACCCTTCCTTAGAGGTTTCAAGCTCCTATCTGCAAAAATGGGAAATTTTGCATTTTTTGCCAGATGAAAGATCACGGATGCGTATTTATTTGTTTTTTTGTTTTCCTTTTTTTTTCTTTTTTTTTATCTCTAGGGGTGATCGTATTGACCGAGAGGACTCATTCAAACGAAATTAAAAGCTCTATTGCCCTTTTTAAGTGACCAACAAATTGGAGGGCAGCGAGGCCCCTTCCCCAGTTCATTTTTCCCCAAAGTTATCCGATCAAAATTTTGAGATACCCATTTTGTTCAGCATAGTCAAAAAATATAATAGCTATGTCTTTGGGAATGACTTAATTTTTTTGTTTAAATAAAAAACAAAGTTTTTTTTAAACTTGTTTTCTTGCGTATATGAGGGATTCGCATACTTTGCTCTTTAAGCTAATTTTTTTTTAGTACTTTCAAAAGAGCTATTTATTCTAATTAGACGTCTTTTATGATTCAGGGGTAATTATTACAGAATTGGAACAAAATTTGAACTTTAGGGTAAGTAGAGATGCATTATTGAGTCGTGACAGAACCACATGGTTCTGTCGGCATTTTTAATGCTGACGGGGGTCCTAATATGGGCATAGCCTCCCTAGGGAGAAAGATTGCGTAATGGGGTCAATGACGTCTTTTTCCAAGGTCGATTTATTTGATGTTTCTATGTGTAATAGCTCCGGGGCGAAGGTTGCATATGCGCATTGAATTCTAACGGGAACAATGTTATTGATCTAGGACTCGAGGGGGAAGTGAATTTCCGAGAACTTGACAGATCAATCAATCAATGACATCATCTGTCAGACTTTAAAAATTTTCGCCCTAGAAACATTTCTCCAGGAATAGATCCAAATCATTAATGTCTTTGCCTCGGGAACAACTCTTTTGGTCGAACTCCAAAGGATATTAATAACCACAGGCCATGGAAACAATTAGGCAAGAAACGTCTTAGCGATGAATTGTTTTAGCGCGCGAAAAGGTTTCTTATTAATTTGAAATGCGTTAGCGCAGAGATGCCAATAACAAAGGAACACGCTGAATTTACGTTTAGGGATTATTTGGGCGAAACCGTTTTAGACAGGTTATGGAACTATTTCGGCGAAACAGATAGAGACATTTTAAAAGAAGATTTTTGAAGAGATTTTGGAAGAGGTTTTGAGTGTGGTCGTTATAATACACAAGTTTCATTTGAACAGTGTTGTGAGGTCCTCTAACCCAACCCCAAAGGGTTCCAATCCTCCTACCCCAACCCCGAAGGAAGCCCCCGGTCCTCAAAAGCCCCCCAAGCTCCCAAAGACCCTCCACCGGTCCCCAAATGTCCCCCAGGCCCCCAACTGTCCCCCCGGAGCCTCAAAAACCCCCCCAAGCTCCCAAAGGGCCACCGGCGCCCCCAAAGGCCCACCCAGACCCTCAAAGGCCATCCCCGGTCCCCCCAAAGGCCCATCGCGCTCCCAAAGGACCAACGGGGTCCCCAAGGCCCTCCACTGGCCCCCAACTGCCCCAAAGGCCCTCCCCTGGTCCTCAAAGGTCCCCCGGGCTCCCAAAGGACCAACGGGGTCCCAAAGGCCCTCCACCGGTCCCCAAATGTCCCCCAGGCACCCAAAGGCCCTCCCTGTGCCCCAAAGGCCCACCCAGACCCCCATGGGCCCTCCCCTGGTCCTCAAAAGCCCCCCAAGCTTCCAAAGGCCCTCCACCGGTCCCCAAATGTCCCCCAGGCCCCCAACTGCCCCCCGGACCCTCAAAGGCCCCCCAAGCTCCCAAAGGCCCACCGGCGCCCCCAAAGGCCCACCCAGACCCCCAAAGGCCATCCCCGGGCCCCCCAAAGGCCCATCGAGCTCCCAAAGGACCAACGGGGTCCCAAAGGCCCTCCACCGGCCCCCAACTGCCCCAAAGGCCCTCCACTGGTCCTCAAAGGTCCCCCGGGCTCCCAAAGGACCAACGGGGTCCCAAAGGCCCTCCACCGGTCCCCAACTGTCCCCCAGGCACCCCAAGGCCCTCCCAGTGCCCCAACCGCCCACCCACACCCCCAAAGGCCAACCCCTGGTCCTCAAAGGTCCCCCGGGCTCCCAAAGGACCAACGGGGTCCCAAAGGCCCTCCACCGGTCCCCAAATGTCCCCCAGGCACCCAAAGGCCCACCCAGTGCCCCAAAGGCCCACCCAGACCACCAATGGCCATCCCCGGCCCCCCCCCCCCCCAAAGGCCCATCGAGCTCCCAAAGGACCAACGGGGTCCCAAAGGCCCTCCACCGGCCCCCAAATGTCCCCCAGGCACCCAAATGTCCCCCAGGCCCCCAAAGGCCCTCCCTGTGCCCAAAGGCCCTCCCTGTGCCCCAAAGGCCCTCCCCCCGCCCCCAAAGGTCCCCCGGACCAGAGAAGCGCCACCGGGATAACAAACACACACACACACACACACACACACACACACACACACACACACACACACACACACACAAACAGACACACCTACCCACAACAAAACACAAATAAAAACTCTCTAAAACACTCACATACACACACACACACACATACACACTCTCACTCACACACACATACATACACTCACAAATACACAAACATACACACACATACACACACACATACACACGCACATACACACACACAAACACACAAATACACACAAATACACACACATACACACAAATACACACATACAAAAAAACACACACACATACACACACACACATATACACACATACACAATACACATGTAATTTGCTATTTCTGACTTTTCATAACCGGATTTCTTAGTCTTTCATAGGTGTTTGGTGTCTGAAACCTATGATTTGGGATGTGTGGGTTGCTATTTTTTGACTTTTCTGAGCAGGATTTCTTAGCCATTTGTAGGTGTGTGTTGACTGAAACCTATGATTTGGGATGGTTAATTTGCTATTTTTGACTTTTCTGAGCTAGATTTCTTAGCCTTTCATAGGTGTGTCCTTTCAGAAAATTATGATTTGGGAGGTATAGTTTGCTTTTTGGACTTTTCAGAGCTAGGATTCTTAGTCACTCATAGGCGTTTGTTGTCTGAAACTTCGAGTTTGGGATGAGTAGTTGGCTATTTCAGACTTTTCTGAGCTAAGGTTTCTTAGTATTTCGTAGGTGAATGCTGTCTGAAACTTGTGATTTGGGATATGTAAATTACTATTTCGGGCTTTTCTGAGTTAGATTTCTTAGTCTTTCATAGGCGCGTGATGTCTGAAACCTATGATTTGGGCTATGTAATTTCCTTTTCTGACTTTTCATAACCGGATTTCTTAGTCTTTCGTAGGTGAATGCTGTCTGAAGCTTATGATTTGGGATGTGTGGGTTGCTATTTTTTGACTTTTCTGAGCAGGATTTCTTAGCCATTCGTAGGTGTGTGTTGACTGAAACCTATGATTTGGGATGGTTAATTTGCTATTTTTGACTTTTCTGAGCTAGATTTCTTAGCCTTTCATAGGTGTGTCCTTTCAGAAAATTATGATTTGGGAGGTATAGTCTGCTTTTTGGACTTTTCATAGCTAGGATTCTTAGTCACTCATAGGTGTGTGTTGTCTGAAACTTCGAGTTTGGGATGAGTAGTTGGCTATTTCAGACTTTTCTGAGCTAAGGTTTCTTAGTATTTCGTAGGTGAATGCTGTCTGAAACTTATGATTTGGGATATGTAAATTACTATTTCGGGCTTTTCTGAGTTGGATTTCTTAGTCTTTCATAGGTGTGTGATGTCGGAAAATTATGATTTGGGATGTGTAGTTTGCTATTTCAGGCTTTTCTGAGCTAAGGTTTTCTAGTATTTCGTAGGTGAATGTTGTCTGAAACCTATAGTTTGGGATGAGTAGTTTGCTATTTTCGACTTTTCTGAGCTAGGTTTCTTAGCCTTTCATAGTTATGTGTTGTCAGAAAAATATGATTTGGGATGTGTAGTTTGCTATTTCAGGCTTTTCTGAGCTAAGGTTTTCTAGTATTTCGTAGGTGAATGTTGTCTGAAACCTATAGTTTGGGATGAGTAGTTTGCTATTTTTGACTTTTCTGAGCTAGGTTTCTTAGTCTTTCGTTGGTGTGTGTTGACTGAAACCTATGATTTGGGATACGTAGTTTGCTATTTTTGACTTTTCTGAGCTGGATTTATTAGCCTTTCCTAGGTGTTGTGTTGACTGAAACCTATGATTGGGATGAGTGGTTTGCTATTTTTGTCTTTTCTGAGCTAGATTTCTTAGCCGTTCATAGGTGTGTGTTGTCTGAAACTTATGATTTGGGATGTGTAGTTTGCTATTTGAACTTTTCAGAGCTATGATTCTTACTCCGTCATAGGCGTTTGTTGTCTGAAACTTCTAGTTTGGGATGAGTAGTTTCGCTATTTCAGGCTTTTCTGAGGTAAGGTTTCTTGGTCTTTCATAGGTGAATGATGTCTGAAACCTATGATTTGGGATATGTAAATTACTATTTCGGGCTTTTCTGAGTGGGATTTCTTAGTCTTTCATAGGTGTGTGTTGTCTAAAACATATGATTTGGGATGGGTGGATTGCTACTTTTGACTTTTCTGAGCTGAATTTCTTAGCCTTTCATAGGTGTTTGTTGTCTGAAACCTATAGTTTGGGATGACTAGTTTGCTATTTTTGACTTTTCTGAGCTAGGTTTCTTAGCCGTTCTTAGGTGAGTGTTGTCTGAAACCTAGGATTTGGGATATGTAAATTACTATGTCGGGCTTTTCTAAGCTAGATTTCTTAGTCTTTCATAGGTCTGTTTTGTCTGAAACCTATGATTTGGGATGTGTGGGTTGCTATTTTTGACTTTTCCGAGCTGGATTTCTTAGCCGATCATAGGTGAGTGCTGTCTGAGACTTGGGATTTGAGATGGTTAATTTGCTATTTCCGGCTTTTATTAGCTAGGTTTCATAGCCTTTCATAGGTGTGTGTTGTCAGAAAATTACGATTTGGGATGTGTAGTTTGCTATTTGAACTTTTCAGAGCTAGGATTCTTAGTCCATCATTGGTGTTTGTTGTCTGAAACCAATCGTTTGGGATGACTAGTTTGCTATTTCAGGCTTGTTCATTTTGAATTTCTGTCATGAAATGCAAGAGTTGGAAAATTAGGGTCTTAGTCCACCAGCTCAGTATTAGGGTCCCAGTCCACCAGCCTGAACGGTGGAAATTCACTAGCTCAGAATTGGGGTCTTAGTCCACCAGCCTGAATGGTGGAAATCCACTAGCTCAATATTGGGGTCTCAGTCCACCAGCCTGAAAGGTGGAAATTCACTAGCTCAGAATTAGGGTCTTAGTCCACCAGCCCGAATGGTGGAAATTCACTAGCTCAGAATTGGGGTCTTAGTCCACCAGCCTGAATGGTTGAAATTCACATTAGACGACAAAAAAACTTACACACACACAAAAACTTACACACACGCACAAAAAATTACACACACACACAAAAACTTACACACACACACACATGAAAACTTACACACACACACCAAAACTTACACACACACGACGAATGTGTGTGTGTAAGTTTTTGTGTGTGTGTAAGTTTTGGCGTGTGTGTGTGTGAGTTTTCGTGTGTTTGTGTGTGTAAGTTTTGTGTGTTTGTTTTGTTTTTTGTGTTTGTGCAGTTAAGTTTTTTTTTTATTTTATTTGTTCTTTTTGTTTTGTTTGTTTTTGTGTGTGTGTGTGTGTGTGTGTAATTGTGTTTTTGTGTTAGTTTGTGCGTGTGTGTGTTTTTTTTTTTTTGTTTGTGTTTTATTTTTTGTGTGTGTGTGTGTGTGTGTGTGTATCTTTTTGTACATGTGTGTGAGTTTTTTTTTGTGTTCATGTGTAATTGTGTGTGTGAGTGTGTGTGTGTGTGTAAGTTTTTGTGTGTGTGTAAGTTTTGGTGTGTGTGTGTGAGTTTTAGTGTTTGTTTGTGTGTGTAAGTTTTGTGTGTGTGTGTGTGTGTGTAAGTTTTTGTGTGCATGTAAGTTTTTGTGTGCGTGTAAGTTTTCGTGTGCATGTGTAAGTTTGTGTGTGTGTCTGTGTGTGTAAGTTTTTGTGTGAGTGTGTATGTAAGTTTCGTCGTGTGTGTGTAAGTTTTGTTGTGTGTGTGTAAGTTTTCATGTGTGTGTGTGTGTAAGTTTTTGTGTGTGTGTAAGTTTTTGTGCGTGTGTGTAAGTTTTTGTGTGTGTGTAAGTTTTTGTGTCGTCTAATGTGAATTTCAACCATTCAGGCTGGTGGACTAAGACCCCAATTCTGAGCTAGTGAATTTCCACCATTCGGGCTGGTGGACTAAGACCCTAATTCTGAGCTAGTGAATTTTCACCATTCAGGCTGGTGGACTGAGACCCCAATATTGAGCTAGTGGAGTTCCACCATTCAGGATGGTGGAATTAGACCACAATTCTTAGATATTGTATTTCAACCGTTCTGGCTTGTTTTATTTGTCCCTAATTCTGTGCTGGTGGACTAAGACACTAATTTTCCAACTCTTGCATTTCATGACAGAAATTCAAAATGAACAAGCCTGAAATAGCAAACTAGTCATCCTAAACTATTGGTTTCAGACAACAAACACCAATGATGGACTAAGAATCCTAGCTCTGAAAAGTTCAAATAGCAAACTACACATCCCAAATCGTAATTCTCTGACAACACACACCCATGAAAGGCTATGAAACCTAGCTAATAAAAGCCGGAAATAGCAAATTAACCATCTCAAATCACAAGTTTTAGACAGCACTCACCTATGAACGGCTAAGAAATCCAGCTCGGAAAAGTCAAAAATAACAACCCACACATCCCAAATCATAGGTTTCAGACAGCACATACCTATGAAAGACTAAGAAATCTAACTTAGAAAAGCCCGAAATTGTAATTTACATATCCCAAATCCTAGGTTTCAGACAACACTCACCTAAGAACGGCTAAGAAACCTAGCTCAGAAAAGTCAAAAATAGCAAACTAGTCATCCCAAACTATAGGTTTCAGACAACAAACACCTATGAAAGGCTAAGAAATTCAGCTCAGAAAAGTCAAAAGTAGCAATCCACCCATCCCAAATCATAGGTTTCAGACAACACACACCTATGAAAGACTAAGAAATCCCACTCAGAAAAGCCCGAAATAGTAATTTACATATCCCAAATCATAGTTTTCAGACATCATTCACCTATGAAAGACTAAGAAACCTTAGCTCAGAAAAGCCTGAAATAGCTAAACTACTCATCCAAATATTGAAGTTTCAGACAACAAACGCCTATGACGGACTGAGAATCATAGCTCAGAAAAGTTCAAATAGCAAACTACACATCCCAAATCATAAGTTTCAGACAACACACACCTATGAATGGCTAAGAAATCTAGCTCAGAAAAGACAAAAATAGCAAACCACTCATCCCAATCATAGGTTTCAGTCAACACACACCTAGGAAAGGCTAATAAATCCAGCTCAGAAAAGTCAAAAATAGCAAACTACGTATCCCAAATCATAGGTTTCAGTCAACACACACCAACGAAAGACTAAGAAACCTAGTTCAGAAAAGTCAAAAATAGCAAACTACTCATCCCAAACTATAGGTTTCAGACAACATTCACCTACGAAATACTAGAAAACCTTAGCTCAGAAAAGACTGAAATAGCAAACTACACATCCCAAATCATAATTTTCTGACAACACATACCTACGAAATGATAATAAAACTTAGATCAGAAAAGTCTAAAATAGCCAACTACTCACCCCAAACTATAGGTTTCAGACAACATTCACCTACGAAATACTAGAAAACCTTAGCTCAGAAAAGCCTGAAATAGCAAACTACACATCCCAAATCATAATTTTCCGACATCAAACACCTATGAAAGACTAAGAAATCCAACTCAGAAAAGCCCGAAATAGTAATTTACATATCCCAAATCATAAGTTTCAGACAGCATTCACCTACGAAATACTAAGAAACCTTAGCTCAGAAAAGTCTGAAATAGCCAACTACTCATCCCAAACTCGAAGTTTCAGACAACACACACCTATGAGTGACTAAGAATCCTAGCTCTGAAAAGTCCAAAAAGCAAACTATACCTCCCAAATCATAATTTTCTGAAAGGTCACACCTATGAAAGGCTAAGAAATCTAGCTTAGAAAAGTAAAAAATAGCAAATTAACCATCCCAAATCATAGGTTTCAGTCAACACATACCTACGATTGGCTATGAAATCCTGCTCAGAAAAGTCAAAAAATAGCAACCCACACATCCCAAATCATAGGTTTCAGACACCACACACCTACGAAAGACTAAGAAATCCGGTTATGAAAAGTCAGAAAAGCAAATTACATATCCCAAATCATAGGTTTCAGACAACACTCACCTAAGAACGGCTAAGAAATCTAACTCAAAAAAGCCCGAAATAGTAATTTACATATCCCAAATCATAAGTTTCAGACAGCATTCACCTACGAAATAATAAGAAACCTTAGCTCAGAAAAGTCTGAAATAGCCAACTACTCATCCCAAACTCGAAGTTTCAGACAACAAACACCTATGAGTGACTAAGAATCCTAGCTATGAAAAGTCCAAAAAGCAAACTATACCTCCCAAATCATATATTCTGAAAGGACACACCTATGAAAGGCTAAGAAATCTAGCTCAGAAAAGTCAAAAATAGCAAATTAACCATCCCAAATCATAGGTTTCAGTCAACACACACCTACAAATGGCTAAGAAATCCTGCTCAGAAAAGTCAAAAAATAGCAACCCACACATCCCAAATCATAGGTTTCAGACACCACACACCTAGGAAAGACTAAGAAATCCGGTTATGAAAAGTCAGAAATAGCAAATTACATGTGTATTGTGTATGTGTGTATTTGTGTGTGTGTGTATGTGTGTGTGTTTGTGTGTATGTGTGTGTGTGTGTGTGTGTGTATATATGTGTGTGTATGTGTGTGTGTATGTGTGTGTGTATGTTTGTGTATGTGTGTGTGTATGTGTGTGTGTGTGTATGTGTGTGTGTGTGTGTGTGTCTGTGTGTTTGTGTGTGTGTGTGTTTCTGTGTGTGTGTGTGTGTGTGTGTTTATTTATGTGTATATGTGTATGTGTGTGTGTATGTGTGTGTGTGTGTGTGTGTGTTTATGTGTGTGTGTGTGTGTGTGTGTGTGTGTGTGTGTGTGTGTGTGTGTGTGTGTGTGTGTGTGTGTGTGTGTGTGTGTGTGTGTGTGTGTGTGTGTGTGTGTGTGTGTGTGTGTGTGTGTGTGTGTGTGTGTGTGTGTGTGTGTGTGTGTGTGTGTGTGTGTGTGTGTGTGTGTGTGTGTGTGTGTGTGTGTGTGTGTGTGTGTGTGTGTGTGTGTGTGTGTGTGTGTGTGTGTGTGTGTGTGTGTGTGTGTGTGTGTGTGTGTGTGTGTGTGTGTGTGTGTGTGTGTGTGTGTGTGTGTGTGTGTGTGTGTGTGTGTGTGTGTGTGTGTGTGTGTGTGTGTGTGTGTGTGTGTGTGTGTGTGTGTGTGTGTGTGTGTGTGTGTGTGTGTGTGTGTGTGTGTGTGTGTGTGTGTGTGTGTGTGTGTGTGTGTGTGTGTGTGTGTGTGTGTGTGTGTGTGTGTGTGTGTGTGTGTGTGTGTGTGTGTGTGTGTGTGTGTGTGTGTGTGTGTGTGTGTGTGTGTGTGTGTGTGTGTGTGTGTGTGTGTGTGTGTGTGTGTGTGTGTGTGTGTGTTATCCCGGTGGCGCTTCTCTGGTCCGGGGGACCTTGGGGGGCCGGGGGAGGGCCTTTGGGGCACAGGGAGGGCCTTTGGGCACAGGGAGGGCCTTTGGGGGCCTGGGAGACATTTGGGTGCCTGGGGGACATTTGGGGGCCGTTGGAGGGCCTTTGGGACCCCATTGGTCCTTTGGGAGCTCGATGGGCCTTTGGGGGGGGGCCGGTGATGGCCATTGGGGGTCTGGGTGGGCCTTTGGGGCACAGGGAGGGCCTTTGGGTGCCTGGGGGACATTTGGGGACCGGGGGAGGGCCTTTGGGACCCAGTGGGTCCTTTGGGAGCCCGGGGGACCTTTGAGGCCCAGGGTAGGGCGTTTGGGGCAGTTGGGGGCCGGTGGCGGGCCTTTGGGACCCCGTTGGTCCTTTGGGAGCTCGATGGGCCTTTGGGGGGCCCGGGGATGGCCTTTGGGGGTCTGGGTGGACCTTTGGGGGCGCCGGTGGGCCTTTGGGAGCTTGGGGGCCTTTGAGGGTCCGGGGGGCAGTTGGGGGCCTGGGGGACATTTGGGGACCGGTGGAGGGCCTTTGGGAGCTTGGGGGGCTTTTGAGGACCAGGGGAGGACCTTTGGGGCACTGGGGGGGCCTTTGGGGCACAGGGAAGGCCTTTGGGGGCGTGGGGGACATTTGGGGACCGGTGGAGGGCCTTTGGGACCCCGTTGGTCCTTTGGGAGCCCGGGGGACCTTTGAGGACCAGGAGATGGCCTTTGGGGCAGTTGGGGGCCGGTGGAGGGCCTTTGGGACCCCGTTGGTCCTTTGGGAGCTCAATGGGCCTTTGGGGGGCCCGGGGATGGCCTTTGGGGGTCTGGGTGGGCCTTTGGGGACGCCGGTGGCCCTTTGGAAGCTTGGGGGGCCTTTGAGGGTCCGGAGGGACAGTTGGGTGCCTGGGGGACATTTTGGGACCGGTGGAGGGCCTTTGGGAGCTTGGGGGGCTTTTGAGGACCGGGGGCTTCCTTCGGGGTGGGGGTAGGAGGATTGGAACCCTTTGGGGTTGGGTTAGAGGACCTCACAACACTGTTCAAATGAAACTTGTGTATTATAACGACCACACTCAAAACCTCTTCCAAAATCTCTTCAAAAATCTTCTTTTAAAATGTCTCTATCTGTTTCGCCGAAATAGTTCCATAACCTGTCTAAAACGGTTTCGCCCAAATAATCCCTAAACGTAAATTCAACGTGTTCCTTTGTTATTGGCATCTCTGCGCTAACGCATTTCAAATTAATAAGAAACCTTTTCGCGCGCTAAAACAATTCATCGCTAAGATGTTTCTTGCCTAATTGTTTCCATGGCCTTTGGTTATTAATATCCTTTGGAGTTCGACCAAAAGAGTTGTTCCCGAGGCAAAGACATTAATGATTTGGATCTATTCCTGGAGAAATGTTTCTAGGGCGAAAATTTTTAAAGTCTGACAGATGATGTCATTGATTGATTGATCTGTCAAGTTCTCGGAAATTCACGTCCCCCTCGAGTCCCAGATCAATAACATTGTTCCCGTTAGAATTAAATGCGCATGTGCAACCTTCGCCCCGGAGCTATTACATATAGAAACATCAAATAAATTGATCTTGGAAAAAGACGTCATTAACCCCATTACGTAATTTTTCTCCCTCGGGAGGCTATGCCCTTATTAGGACTCCCTTCAGAATTAAAAATGCCGACAGAACCATGTGGTTCTGTCACGACTCAATAATGCATCTCTACTAGGGTACAGATCGAGGTATGGACGAGGGGACTAACCCCCTCATATATGCGATAATATATGTTTATTTTAAGTTTTAATGCTGCTCCTTACTTTCAGTTGATAAATTTGTTGTTTTTTTGGCAACTTGGCGGCTACTGTGGCTACACAGATAGAAAGGGATAATTGGAAAATAAAAAAAAGTTGTGGTTTCAATCAAAAATTCAATCAGGCTTTGAAAGTGAAGCTTTTCAAAGCCCTAGAAGTGTCATTTTCTTGCCATTTAAGATTTCGCCCTGGACATGTTTATTGGAAAAAACAAGTCAGAGGAAAGGGGATAAAAGAGAAAAAACACTAAAGGGAGAAAATCAACTGTTTTATTATAATAAGTTTCATTTTATAGCAGCAAAATTTATTAAATTCTATATATCTTAACCAGGGTCCCTCAACGGCTCCCTTTGTGCAGATATTTTCCGGTGAAATTTGATAGATCACATGTAACAACATCTCTTGAAACTGACACTGTGTTTATTTAGCTATTGGGATGCCTTTTGAAAAGTCATATAACCTCCACCCCCCCCCCCTCTAAAAAAAACTTTGAGGTTAAACACGTTTATACCTAATCGCCTCATTGACTTTACTGCAAGAGGTTTTAAAAGAACAAAAGTGTCGTGATGTTTTTTGCTTCTCGTTTATCATTTTCCCGCAAGAAAATATAAAAGGCTGTGTCAGAGTATCTATGGCTCAAAAGAAATTCTTAAAAACAAAAATAGAATTGATTCCAACTTTATACTAAACACATTAAAACATTATGGTGTCCGTAAAAAAAAAAACTTTTTTGGCCAGTTATTAAATTCTCATATAGTAATTTTTTTTTTTACTTTTGTTTTTTACACGCAATAAAACTTTCAAATCTTACCTGATCATAAGTAATATTACAGTTAGATTACTTCCGACCCCTACAGAGGTGATACAGATATATAACAATGCCAATAACAAATGCTGCCCAGGGCTCTGCGGGGGAAATGTCTTCCAATGCTGGTTTATTATTCCCAAATCACTTTTTGGGAAAAGGCCAAATTCCTCCCAATAATCAACTGGGTACAGTAGAACAAATACATCGGTTGTATTATTCATTCTAAAGAGCCGAGAAACAAATGATCAAACCTACGACAGTTTCGAAGAATTTTGGCGGTGTGTACCTGCGCTTAATTTCAATAGAAATCAGGGAATTTTGAGTGGAACAAATAGGGAAAACACCTGGTCTAGTAGCTACATAAAAAGAAATCAATGCTTCTAGGCAAAGAGTATTTAATCAAGATTGTTAACTAGCTTAGAAAAAATATTCAGAATATATTATTTGTTTATCAACACTAATTGCGGTAAGCTTAATGGGTTATCGCGTATTAAAAAGAAACACAAACTAAAACTAAAAAAAATTTGTTAAAAGTAAATGTGGACAACACTTCACAACACTAAAAACAAAATGAACAATATCCATTAACCTGAAATCCAATAATGGGGGTTCTCGAGTGAACTCCTAAAGGCCAAGAGATCTAGAATGCATCCACTTTGGTGATTAGCACTGGTACTGGTAAACCGTTTCTGATATCTACAACCGTGCCAGAAAATAAAATTTAACCAACTGCTCTACACTGTTTGAATGTAACTCTTACACACATGTTTTACTTAATTCAAATATCAGGACTGTCAAAAGTTGAACCGTATCATCAAGGGAAGGAAAATGGTCTTTAACTCCCTCCCCGAGACGTTTATGGAACTGTAAACAGCAAATTTACTTCTGTAATGACACATGAATGAACACACAAAAACAAATGTTAGGAGGTAAGCTTCATTGTTGTGAATGTATTATCTGTGAGTCTCCTGTCTCCTGTCATGATTCTCCTGTCATTCTGTTGATATTACGACCACTGAAAACTGGTAGCCTATACATAAAATTCTATAAGTAACTTTAGCCAATCAAATGTATGAATTCCTAAAACAAGTTAAATAAATTTCATGTAGCTCCGATTAAGGTGGGTGTTCCGGCTATAAAAATGTTTAGACACGACCATTGAAGCAATACAACTTCAAATAAAATTTTTGCAGCTGATTTTAGTAAAGGAACGTAAGACACGTTTTTCTGGTAACCAAATTTGATTCTGGTGCACCCAGGTTGGACATTTTTGGATCTAAAGTGGGAGCGGCTGCTGGCTAATTTCGCTAATTTAATGACCAAAAATTAAATGCTTTCTAAAATCGGGATTGCCGATTGCTAATTTTGGCGCTCATAACAATGAGGAAACTAATCTTTATTTTCTACATCTTTACGTGTGAGACCAGCTACTCTAGGTAGCAGTCGAAAACCTGCAACTTGTGATATAAATCCGGCTCATATGGAGTGTGTAGCACTTGAGAAACTCTTCGTCAATCTTGATTATTTGTGCTCCGGAGTCAAGTCTTCATATGAACCTTTCAATATGAATAACTGGAAATCATAGCGTGTCCACACATCTCATATCCATATTTTCAACTTAACGTATTTTAAAGAACGGTTTTTTAATTAATTTCCAAGAAAGTTTGGAGTATAATCTGTGAGTAATTTTGCTGCTTTATCTCGTATGGATCAAGCCCCATCGTGCTGTCCAATCACTTATGAGAGAATTTGTACTTGTAGTTTATCGACCAACAAATGAGAGAAAATGGCTCGATGGCAAAGTTTGAGAAATGGATTTGAATAGTCAGGTGTAGCCTAATAGTAGGCTACTAATTGGGCAGTAAGGCTTTTATTTCCATTAATCAAACGTTAATGATTGCTAATTATTTCGTGTTCAGTTGAAAATCTATGGATTTTTGTTAACATTCGGCGTGTTTTTTTTTCTTTTTTTTCTTTTTTTCAAAGGGTTTTGAGCTTCTGATTGCAGATGTTGATGATTTTTCATAAGGTTTTATTACTGCATCTTGATCTGAAATGGCTTGAAAAACATGGTTTTGATAACTTAACGGTTTGATTAGATATTTTTACTAAACGTTTGTGTTACGAAGCGAACAATACATACATTCTCATGGGTGATAATATGGGTAATAAATAATCTTATGGGTTCTTTATTGAGCTGTCCATTGTTGCAAAAAGCTCATTTTTGCTCTTTGAATTAAAAGGGTTGCCTCCCTGTTTCAAGGGGAGAGAAATTAATATTGCAGATAGGGAAAAATTGATAAGAATCTCTGCTAATCCAGCATCTACCTCCCCCGCCCCGCTCCACCAGAATCATTTAATCAAAGTCATCGGAACTAAGTACTTATGCTGATACGTATGCATAGTGGATTTACCCTATACAAATGGAAAAACTATATTGCCATCTTTTTTTTGTTTACTAGTTATCCTTGGGTACCAGAATTGGTATTCCAAATTGCTATCCCAATTTTAGATGCCTACAGGTCTCAAAACTATTAAAATACTACCCAAGTTGACATCCCAAGGAGTAATAGGAGTAGTGGGGTGCTGAGGTTTCTGTGACATCCCTAGGGACTACTCTTTTCTTCCAGAGGTTCAAAAAGAATGTTTAACGGCGATTTCCTCTTTTGGTGACCAGGTGTCCCAATTTTAGGCAAAATTCCCACCCAGGCAAGATTTTTCATGACCAGGTGTCACAATTTTATATAAAATTCTTAGGTGTTTCAACTACTTGGAATGTGGTCCGTATAATAGGGAATTCTAAATGGAGACCCTTGCACCTGTTTCTAGGCAAAATTCCCGCCCAGGCAAGATTAGGCATGCGCGGGACAAGATTAGTCATGTCCAGGCAAGATTTAGCATGTCCAGGCAAAATTAGGCATGTCCGGGCAAGATTAGGCATTTCCAGCAAAGATTTCAAGGACACGTCCTCTTCCCTGCTACTAGACAAAATCATGTATAGACACGTTCCCTGGTGGTTGAACCTATTGATCGAGGATCAGTTTATTTCTAGAAGTGGGACAGTCAACATGGATGCTTATATACTATTGAATATTGAAAGTGTTGATGAAACGGGACCTAGAGTGTTCAAGGTGGTGGTAGATATTACATGGGGTTCTTGACTAACCCTAGAATGGTACACGATGTATAATGGATATGTTATAACACTATGCAAATTCAAGTCAGAAGAACAATTGTGTTTCGCAGCTAAGGTAAACATAGCACATATACAGAGACTACAAGATGGATTAAATGCGCTGGCGAAATATATTGAAGAGAAACATTTATAGAAAACAATCTGTATTTAGAAGAGAGAGTAATAAAATGGATAGATTTGAGAAAAAGAAAATCATGAATAATCTGGTAAATTTGGAAAAGTGGTTAGTTTTGGATGATGACTTTCTGGAATTATCTATTCAAAGAAAGATATTTTCTGGAGAAATGCTTATCGATATAATGGGAACCGGTTCCCCTTTTTTTGGACTATGAAACTTTGTCGTCGTGACCCCCCAGGCTTTTGCTCAACTTATTGATATATTGTTTGAGACAAGACAAAATGAAACTGTGGTTTTGCTCTTATCCAGTACATAGACGGCCATTTTGTAACGCTCCTAAGAGATGTTGTTTGAGAGTCAGTTTGTTTTTGGAAGTGGAGCTGTCAACATCGAAAAATGTTTTATGTGTTATGCTTGTATCCTTTGGGCAGCTGGTAATCCTGTGAGAATTGTACTTTTGCTGATGACTAAAATGAAAAGTTTAAATTATTTAATCCATGTAAATTGCATAGAGGATATGCATTGCAAATTAAAGACTGTAATTCTTGTCTTGAAGAGATTTGCGACTCTCATAATAGAGGGTTCTTATGCTCGAATTGTCACTATGATAAATGCGATCAATTGAAAAATACTTATCCTGGCCTGATCTCGAAAAACCCTAAACGTGAGTTCAGTTTATTTTTAAGAGACTGGTATCGTCATGGCTTTAAATTATTTTGGAAAGAAGAACCTGATCTACGCTTCAACTGTTGGAATAATAAAAGAGTCTGGTTTTTACAACATTGCTGTGAAAAAACTGGTTATTATGATTACAAACCTAATGACTTTTATTTGGCTTTTACAGAAAGTGATTCTTCATATGAGAATTTTGTATGTGAGATTGCTTCAAATAAGCAAATTGAAACACGTGAATTTTATCATATGAATCAGAGTAGTATTATTGACTTTACAAAGAGATTTAATAAAAATGAAATTACCCTATATTGTAGAAAATATGAGCCTGGCTTTGCACGTCAAGACGAATACAAGTTGAAGCCTGAGGAGCTACCACCACTTATCGTATGTGATGATTACCTATACGTAGAAGAAGAATTCTAAATGTACAAAATGTTTTGTATACAAATTTTATCAATAAACAAATTTACATACATTTATAAAGCATTTTACACTTATGCTACCGTAATTTATATTATTAAGGTAAGAAAGAGTATTTTCTACTAGAAAGTCGTTCAATCGAGGATGTGTCACCATAAATATTGATAAATTCTATGGAAGTATGTCCACAACTTCAAAAATAAAATATAATAGGGCATGAAAATCACAGATTTTTGTTTATAAATCTTGTACCCGCTTCTGATTTTGAATAATATATTTTCCGCTCTGCTCGACAAAATTTTTAATTTGAGGTTTGTAGAATGTATACGGCAAGCAAAGCGGATCAAAAATTCTATATTGCTTCTTGTTTGAAAGATGCATAGCCAATGCCCCGTCTTTACGCTCGATTGGCTGCTATTAACAATAAGTAGGGTATTGTGAACATGTTGAATATGCTCCAGGAAATCTGAAGGTAGGAAACAAGATCTATATTGGGACATCTAGAGGTCCATGTTAAATACTTCGATTATTTGTTCCGTGTTCATGGTGCCAAGTCTAATAAAACACTGCCGTCAGGGGTAATTTCCCAACAAGTTTCAAATTGATTTTAGCGAGATTAATGCAATGCTTTTCTACAACGGTTTGGCAAAGGTACACTCTATTCGCACATTTCCCGTCCGGACGATATTCATATTTTGAGTACCAGACAAATCTAATACAATAATGCCATGCGTTTTCGCAATCATTTCTTCATTTATATCTTTTTCGAATAATTGAGAATCTCGGTCGAGGGATTGCAGTTTCAATTCATAGAGGATCCTGCAGGATTTATCAAAGGAAAATTATAGAGTGAGATTCAATTTACTTTACATACAAGCGATGAAAGTCCAAATAGTTCAAATTTATTTGAGGAATCTGTCCATGATCCAACATTGCCAGAACTTTTTACAAAAGCCACTGCCGATGTTGATAAAATTTCACCATTGATAAATGACAAATCGGAATAGGTACGCGTACCTGTAGCAATATGGCGCTAATTTGTAATTGTAGGAGATACAAGTAATTTGATATTGTTACCACTGGCTCTTAATTTTCCAACTGCCAAAGCCACAGAACTCATAACTTTTTATTTTTGAACATAAATTATTGCCGAGGTGAGAAAGACTGTTACATCTAGTGCAGCGTTCAGTACTTTTCGCATAATATAATTAGACGGTGCAAGTTGTAGTTTTATATCAATTCTTACATTAGGAGGCAACCATTGAGGTATATTAAATAGTTCATGAAGTAGTTTCCCAACTAAATGCAAATCTTTAGTTGTCACCTCTCTAAGAATATTAGTAGTATCAGTATTCGTTTTATATTCATATCCAATAGTCATACCCCTCAACTGTTTATAGAAAATTGGTGTCATCAACATGAATTGTGTATATATTGCATAATTTAAAAACTATTTCTCGTGCTCACCAATGTTCCATTTATGTAGACACTTATTTGTCGAAATAAATTATGTAGTACACAATTCTCGCAGGGTAACCCTTCAGTGGCACTTGGTTTTTCATTGTTTGATTTTCTAACAATGACATTTAAATCAGTAAATGTCGAATTCAAATCGATAAAGTAGTATTAATCAGAATACATTTGAAAATGTACATTTTCGGAGAGCTGTTGTTGCGGGTAAAATTGTTCATAATATCCATGTTTTACACTGATATCTACATTTTCCGCGTTGAAAAGACTTAGAGTGAGGTGACTGAAGGGTAAGAATCTTTATGTGGTAGATATGTCATCTTAGGAAAAGAAATCCTTTTTGGATCTTTTTATTTTCTTTGATGCTTTATGCTTCCGGGTTGACTTGAGACTGATGAGTGATGAGGCCTTTTTCTTCCTTTCTAAACCTTTTCTTTGTTGTTTCAATTGCTTATCGAGTGATCACGAGCTCGATCAGAGATTTTGCGAAACACTTTCTTGAATATCTTTCCGTGGGGATCAATCATGTAATATAGAGGATGCAAAATCCGCTGCAACCAATACAATATATTTTCTAGCCGAAGGTAGAGATGAGCGAAAAAGCTTAACAAAACAACTGCCGAGACCGTACCCGGACATTGACAAACGACCCCTATAACAGTCCATTCCATGCCCAAACTGCTGTGGTCCAAGAGTAGCAACACAGGAGTCAGTAACAGGACATACAAACTGAGTTATATTAACCATTTCACTGAATGGGTCGAAAATGACTTGTAATTACAACCAAACCATTTGATAATGCGAGAGGATCACCCAATTTGCTTCTTAATGTTAACTGATAGAGCTCCAAATTCGAAGTATTGACTGGAACGAATTGAAGGTGCTTTATATTGTAGTGTTGAATATGGTCATTAGAGGTTTGTCGTTCAAGAACACGCAACAGGGGGACATTGGTATTACCAACTCTCGATCTCTCGACAAAGGATGCATAAAGAAATATACAACTGTCCGAAGAGAAGCCATGTGGATACTCTGCGGAAATGAAATCATTCATGCCACTAGCGCTTCACGTACTTTTACCGTTCATTAAATTATGTTTAAAACCAAGCACTTCTCCTAGATTATCATTGAGAATAGCCTTTTCATTGTCAATGGGCGAACTAACATATATTTTTCCCACTTCTTTTGAATAATTGAATTGAAAGGCACCATTTTTACTAGCGGAATTTTTTTTCTTCATAGCACGACATAATTCACTCATACTCCCAAACTCCTTATATGATAATGTGGCAAAGGGGTATTCAAATGAATTCTTGTTTTAATCACATGTTGATCGTCAACAATTGGCCAATTATGGGGTCTTATTTTTATATAATATGTACGATCCTTTCTTAGGATATCATATCTTTTTTTAAGAATGCAATCCACCAGAGCAACTTCATACCTTCCCTCAAATTTAATGGCAGGGGAAAGTTTTGTCCAAAAATCGCTCGTTTTATTCAAATCTTCATATAGAGGATCAGAAACATTGGATATGAATGTCAGATAAAAACATTATGACATTATGAACGTCTTCAGCGGGTATCCACGAATCAAAATCAGAGTTGTATCCTTGCCAGAGAACAAGCAACTGTCGCTTAACCTTGTTTGTACGAGTCTTTAATACCTTTTCAATTTGATAGTTTCCACTGTTTCTATATTTTTATAATTCGTAATCATAAATTCCGCCAAGAATCTTTTCATCTTTCATATCATGAAGCCAATATGTTATTGGTTTAGTATCTAGAATTTTTGAAACTTTAAAAAGTTCAGTAGACCACAAGTAATTTCCCTTTTCAAAAATATTTCTTGTACGATTGATTCGATTAGTATCACCAACATTAAATTTTTTCTTTCCTGCCTTTTCATTAGAATATCATTTAAGGAAATGTGTACTGTCACTATGATGAACTTCCTGAGGGCTAGTATTAAACAAGGATCGATGAAAACGTTTGTTTTATGTTTACATGATTTTATCTAACTCATGAATAAATGCAGCAGTATTTTTCAATGTACAATATCTTGAAATTAAAAGTAAATAGTTCGTATTAAACGTTCAGCCAATGCCGCCTTTATAGGACTATGACTATGATAGAGTATTGTATTATATTTCAATAAAACCTTCTTAACATGGGCATTAAAAAATTCACTTCCACAGTCTGTTTGAATTTTTTTATATGAATCTTGTTCTAAGATGGTTTCAAGGGCCTTAGCAGCTTCATTGCCTCTCTTTGCTTGCAATGGAACTGCATATACATACCGACTAAAACCACTTATTGCGAGTAAAATATACTTTTATGGCTTATTATGACGTATTTGAATCACATCTACAGTCAAAAGATCTGCTTGTAATATATTCCGAGGGTAAAAGGCTTAGGTTTTCTATAGTGATTTCCCCTAGTCCTATGATTTCAATAAAGAGTATAACTGGATTCCTTTTGTAGATAGTCTTGTACACTTTTAGTGTCAACACCAGTAACTTTGGAAAGTGTATTTGGAGAACTTAAACTTCCTGGTTCTTCAATATTTTCATAAACACCTTTCAAAATTTGATCCATTTTGATCGTAACATTCCGCTACCCTTTTGTATACTATAAGGCAAATCAATACGTCTTCCTTTTTGTCTAGCTGCCCGTGTCAAATTGCCAGTAAGTGTGCTTTCAAAGAAAGATTTTAAATCATCTTCTACATTTAATGGACTTTGTTCTCTTAGTTTCTTTAGAATTTGTCTTTTATCGACAGGGCTTTTGGGAAAATTTGACGACTTTAAAAAATTATATAAATGATTATCAAAGGATTCGGCTCTTTAAGACTTGCAATCAGATCCGATGATAAATCAATTAAATTGTAAGGCTTTCCCTGGATTATAACTTAATTCTTTTCCTCATCAATTCGTTCATTTTCAGCGAGATACGCCAAGAGTCTTTTATTTTTTTCACGATAGGATTGAGGTAACAACTCTAAAACACTTGTTAATAAATCTTCCTTTTTCGGTGTTTCACTGTTTTCAGTAGGTTGATCAATGACACTGCCTTTGAGCGGTTTTTCACGATAACGTTTATGTTTGTTGTTGACACGACAAAGGGTATTTTGAAGCAAAAATAATTTTTCATCATCATTAATTGTCTCATTGTTTCATAAATTTATCAAGATTATCTTCAAAGTGTTCTTTGGGTGTAAATGCAATTTGAATTGGCGTCAATTTATACGGTTTAGCTATTTCGAGAGAATAGTGTTTACAAGTCTGGCGATTACCGGTAGTATCACGGAAAAGAAATTACCACCCACTTGAACAAGACTTTTCTTTTACAATTTGTTTTCTTTTTGCAAGCTAGAGCACGTACAAGTGATTGATGTTTAATTGTTTGTTGCTTAACACGATCTAACAGTTGAGCATTACCCTCTGTTAAATTTAAACAAAGTTCCGAGATTAATAAATTCCTTGTCAACACCATCCTTGAGAATTGCCTATCTAATTCGTGGTTTTGAATTGGCTAGCCCGGAAAATAAATGTCATTGTTCATAGTTTCTTCAATGTCACGATTGCGACTAACGACCTTTTTTACTATTCACAGGTAGATATATAGTAATTTCATTGTCGAAAGTATCGGTGACTACACGCAACTCTTCTGGTGTGTTTTGATTCAGGTCTAATATTATGTAACCATAAGGTTTATTAGTTGCTTGATTTTATGCGGAAAGTAAAAATTTTGGTTCGCAAGGATAAATTTGTTTGTTTAGAATTAAAAGAGAACTTGAATCGCGAACAACTCTATAGATGATGTAGTTGGTACAATTCAAAGTAAGTGTTTTCATACATTTACTCTGATGAAAAAGATTGTGTAGAATAATAGTTACAGAAATTTTTTCGAGATGGGACCGGAAAGTAAACAGTTGTAACATCTCCTGAGACCATTCTTCAGCTAAATTGTCAATAATCAGCCACGAGTTTGGTGCGATAATATAAAACACGTCAAATCCTTGTATGAATTTTATACTTTGAACAATCTTTTTTATTTTATCATAAGATTCTTCCCACATATTACAGCAATATTAGATATTTTTCGGGTTCTCTTAGAACATTTTACCACGGTTTTGAATGTTTTTTTTTAAAGTGTCGTTTTGCAAGACATGGACGGTCCGCGAAGAAACGATCTGAAGGGTGTTTTAAATTGATACATACTCTTTTACTGCCAAAATGCAACTAGCCTATCCTAACCTCAAACTGTTGAATAAATACTCAATAGGAAATAGAATACATCGTTTCTTTAATTCACATAAAAATATATACAACATTTACAATAAACATTTTAAAAACACTTGAACATTCAAATATTCGTTGGGAGTGAGTAGAGCGACCAGACCGGTACCCCTGAGGCCAGCATTCAGAAAGCTACCGCAGAGGCCAACACCTGCTGCGGGCAGTGACCGCGGTGGGCTAACAATGAATAACTAAATAAATAAGCACTTAAAAATAAACACTTGAAAATTACCGGTTTGCGCAATGACTAGGACAAAAAATAAAGGTGGGGCCGAGCTTGCGACGGAAAAAAGACCAGATATACAAAAAGGACAATGTTGAGTTTATTATGGAAACGGCCCCCCTCTCCCCTCCCACAACTATAGAGCTGTCTCCAGACTGAGTTGCTTTCTATAATTTACACATTCAACTCGATCTGAAGTAAGATAATGGCCATCTGGTAGTACTTTCACACCAACCTCGAGTACATAGACTTTGTATTATATGGTAGACATGGCATTTTTTTCGAATCGAACCGTATAGTTTTATATTTTAAAGAGCGAATGGCCATGACGCTCGCTCTTGGAGCTAAATTTTGTTCTATATAGTTCCTATAAACACTCATGTTGAAATTTTCCATTACATAGTTTGCAGGCACCCCTTTGCAGATTTTTTTGGTAGTCTCAATGTTCGTTTCCAGGCAGTGCACCTTCGGACCGGGAAATACACCATGCGATACCAAATCACCTCCCGTTTCTGATTTTAATTTTAATAATTTATTTGGGGCCTGACGTTTCACCATCTCCGGATAGCTGAAATCATCCCAGTTTGTGTAATCCATCCAAAAGCTAATGTATTCTCCATCTTCCAAATCATCTAATAAATTATCTGTTTTGCTTTTAACAATAAAGAATCTGTATCCCCATAAAAAACTTTAACTTGTCCCTCCCTCGGCCACTGGCGCTGACATACATTGTAATAAAAATCCAACATGAGTTTCTTTGAAATTTTTAGAATACCACTGCCAGCGGCAATGTTGTTATTTAAAACTACATTTCTGTTTTTTCTGTGGAAGAGTACCATATTCGAGTCTATGATCGTGAATGATATGAAGTTTGGATCCACAGTCAGTCAGGCACATTCTTTTGGTTCGGTCACGACGTCATAACGACTCTTCTTTCGCACACTCTCACATATCTTACCAAAGGCCAAATTTAAAATGAGTTTAAAGATTTCCTTTTCGAACTTTGTTTTCACTTGAGACTGTTTGTTAAAAAAAGTGTCAACAAACGTCTTCATGTAAGGTTTCTGTTCAAACTGGAGGGCTCTATGAATCCTTGTGATATTGAAACCGTTGGCAAGCATCCGCCGCAAAAGAACGTGGTGTACAAGGTTTTGGCTCCAGGTCGGCAGTAAGCTTTAGTCCTCAAGGTGTCCAATGCCTGCCTTAATTCTCTATTAAATATATATTGGAACGGCTAGGCGAGTTCGTATGCAATGATCTAACAACGTTAGGGAAAACAAAATGTTTAATTGATTCCTTATGATCGAGAAGAAATTCACAGTCAATTTCGAAAAACCAACCTTGTGAACCATTTTCAACAACAGTGTGAATATGGGGGAATTCTGGAGCAGAAGGATTCTTAAGCCATTGGTAATATCCACACGGCAAATAAAAGTGAGATATTGCCGACGGATAAAAGGAATTCATATCTAAGAAAACGGCGTTCGACTTTTCACCGGTGGGTTTTCTAGTCGGGTTAGCTTCAAGGATACAATCCCCATGAAAAATACACTTTCCTCGCATTGGTCTTTTTACAAACAGATGCTGATCCACGTTAACGATCAGACCGATTTCAGCTCCACTGATTTGAAGAATCAAATCCATCACCAAATGAGGAGCGGAAAAATAATACCCAAAATCCAACCCGAATTCTTCGTAAATTTTTTCCGTGTTTTTACGGATAAATTCCAATAACGTCGATAAATCACTTGTCAGGTACATTTTACAATTTTCCCACCAATTTTTACACCCTACCTTTGCCGAAACCCTCTTGGCAAATTCATAATCAGCAGTGGTGCATTGATGATCACGAAATGAATCAAAAGACTACGATGGGCAGTAATTTTTCCACGCTTAGCTTCGAGGCAGAGCTGCAGTACTCGTACGGGTATATGCCCTTATAAGTTAATAAATCATACAGTTCCTCATCTTGAAAGTGCTGTTTGAGGAGGGGGAAACTATTAAAATCGTCAATTTTCTTTACTATAATCAATTGACTTAGGGATTTAGGGAAGAAACTAAAAATCAAGGAAACGGATTTTATTAAAGTACTTTTTACCATTATCAATTGTTTGCCATTTAAATTCTAAGGCCAACAGCTTTTCAGATAATTTCGGTATGATGTTATATGAAAAAGAACCATCTACCCATGCGCCATCTACCACATCTCCTTTCTGCAATCGTGGCAAAGCCGGTAATATGAATTTTAAATCATAGTTGGAATTGTGCTTGTAAACCGGTAAAAATTATTGTTGCTTAACATTTAGATTACACAATTTATGCGTGATCCCCACGAAAGTTACTCCCCCTTGATAAAATATCTTGGTATAAATGATCATGTTTCTGGGTATTCGCATCCCCCTCATTAATTTTCTTCTAATTAACCCAACAAATGTCTTGACTTTTAATATCCAACTCGTCCTCTGGTGATAGATTTATTGGACTGTGAGTATGACGCAGCCGTGAAAGTGCCTCATTTGCTGTTTTAATGAGAACAACCATAGCATTGCCAAAACAATCTTTTCCACCCAACGTCTCACAAAAATCTACCAATTGCGGGGTATTACTTGAATCTCTCCATGTGTGCACAAAAGGGATTGTATTAGCTTCATGTTTTTTCAAATAATTCAAATTTTACGGTTCTAACACAACCGTAAGCGCAGTCTCAATGCCCAATGTTACCTTGTTGCTCTGCAACAGTGTGTTCTGAAAACTTATGAACCGCAAGGTAGCATTGTCTTCTTAAACCGTTTCCAAAGACTGGTACCCATGACGCTTGCAGTGTCTCAAATGACTATTTAATTTTAATTCAGTTTAAAATCTAGAAACACACATTGGGCAGTAATAGCATTTTTTCTCATCATTATAATATTTACCCTTACTTAAAACCCTGCTAACATTTGGAATGGGAAAGAAATGTCCAATTGATTCAAGATCTTTGGCAGGCTCGTAAAGAAGCCATACCCAATGTTTCACTGAATCAATGGACGGAGCCCTTTCAGAATAAATTACCCCTTTTTTATCACTAAGTTCCCATCTTTAAATTCTTCGTCAAACTGTAAAACTGTTACCCAATCTCTTGCATTTTTCATTTGCCTTTTCAAAAATGTCAGTCCTTTTAAGCGTTACTGGATATTGTCCCTTGAAAAAAGTAAAATCTACTTTTGGAAAATCAGAACCCTCTTTCCCATTTACTTTCAAATCGTCTAATATTGTCTTACTAACTCCCCAATTTGCCTCTGGCTATGACCCACTACAAGGACGGAAAACGTAAAACATTCCTAGCCCATGTCAAAACGAATGTGTTTTACACCTTTAGTTACACCTTAAAGCTACCCTTTCCTGCCCCACCTCTTAATGCAAATTCCCTTTTAAATTTAGTTATATTTAATTCTAATTTTTTTAAACATAATACTAATAACCCACTCCCATTTTGATCATACCCCTCCATCCTATTCAAAATTTCACCCACCCAATCCGAAAACACAGCCGCAAAATTATTAAGGTCTGGGTGTAGTGTCTGCATTCTTGTTTGAATATGGTGGTCACGCAAAATACCCAAACTTGCATTAAAAAAATAATTTTAAATGTGATGGATGCTTTTAAAGAATCCCGACCTCCCGCCTCCCGTAAATGTTTTTCTAGAAGTGCCAGAATAATGGTGACATAGAGGTGTGCAGTTTCTATGGGGTTCATTTGAATACTACCACATCAAAGGGAATTAAACGGGTCACAAAACCGGCCCTATATACATGAATGTTGCACAAAGCGGTATCTGCTAAATACAACTCTGGTAAAACTGGGGGCGAGCCAGCACCACTTTGTCCCATATCACTGTGAGGGGTGGGTACTGCTTTTTCTAGCACCCTCTCGACATCGTTAGCTGGTAATTGATTTAATTAATTGTCTAAAAATTCATTACTGAGGCCAAGATCCCTCACAAAACTGTCTAAATCAATGGTTGGTCCACTAGCCGGATTCGCCCCTGCACTGAAACCCTCCTCGCGTTCACTGTTCTCCGGGACCTCTTGCATGTTCATAAACGATTCAGTGTCCTCGTAGAAGTTGCAGGTCCTAGGTGTAGGTTTGTGTGTGAACCTAGAAAAATAATAAGAGCATATTTAGCTCACTGGAAGCTATTGCCCTATGAAAAAGAGAGAACGGTTACGACTAGCATGCCCTCTTGGAACCCAACTACTCAAAGCATTATGAAGGGGTACTATGCCCTCTTGGAAGTCATAGAGCCCCGTTACTCATTAGAATGCAGAGGTGTCCTATGCCCCCACTACTGATATAAATGGAATTCCTCTTCCATAGGGTACCTTTTGTATGTATTATGAAGCATTGAAAGGATTACCCCCATTAGTGCTACACCCTTGTTAATTAAAAAATGCTTGCGAAACTCACCGAAGGGGGATTTGGTTCTGGACACTTAGCCAGAAACTCATCAGCCAAGGCCAGTAATTCATCTGAGGCTTCCTCTGGGGGTCCTGGTCCTGCTCCAATAAATTGCACAGTGAGCCACTCAATTTCGGCCTGAAAAAAGGATATGAAATGAATGTCCCCAGGGTTTTCCCCCTCTCACGCCCGCAAAACTACTTCTGTCTTTAATGCTTAATGGAAAAGGAAAAATGAATGAATAAAATTGTCCTAAAAAAGATTCTTAATATGAGAAGTCACAGATGACCCCAAAAACTCGCGAGTAGGCGCTTAAAAGCTGAAAAACAGCTTTATTTCTAACTACCTTGAAATTCGGGGGGAAACTTTAATATTCTAGCGAGAAAGATAGAAAAAACTACATAAATTTAGGTATGAATAAAGCTAACAGGGGAGGGGGAACACCGATGACCTCTAAAAACTAGCGAGTAGGCTCTTATTAGCCTTAAAATCCCCTTCAAAGCCCAAAAATGGGGTAAAATGTCTATAGTGGACTAAAAAAGGACAGAAAAATGCCTTTTAATGAATCTGAAAGGCTTTTATTATGTTAAAAAATATTGAACAGAAAGGCATAAAAAAAGTTTTAAAAAACAGTCTTATTTAGAGCCCTCTTATATTCTAACAAAAATAGTGAAAACTAAAGATAAAAAAGAATAAAAACTCCTTCAAGGCCTGAATGGGATCTATGACAGGTAAAAAAAAATATTGAAAAACGTCTTTATTAGAGTGAAATGACTATGAACAATCTTATTTCTGAGGGACAGAGCCTTTTAAAACTAGGGAGGGTAGGGATGTATTCTAAAACTTCAAAATTCTACCAAAAAAGGTAAAACAGAGGAATACGCTCTTAAATGAATACAAAAAGCTAACAATGTGAATAATTGTCCTAAAAAGTTGAAAAAAGCCTTATTATGGGAGTCTTGCGAGTGATATTGCGGCTTTGGTAGCTGGGGCAGCAAGTTGACCGGACACCGTGGTAACTCGATGGAATGGATCTTGGGGAGACAGCGTTGAAGGTCGTTGGCTGCTAGCTTGGGCTGGCAGCGTTGGATAATGTTCGACAACGTAGCAGTTTTGTGCAGCCGGGCTTGTATGTTGGCTGCTAGCTTGGGCTGGCAGCGTTGCAGCTCAATGGTGCTGATCTTGGGCTGTAAACCTGGATTGGATAGCTATATCCAACCTCTGCACAGGAATTGCTTCGCCCACTCTGGCTCGCTTGTTGGGAGGAGCGAGGGCTGGGAAATTCTGAAAAAGAGAGAAAATTTAGTATACAGTAATGACTCCCTGTTACAGAAGAAAAATTAGTACCCTCCCTTCTAGAGAAGAAAAACAGAAGCTATAAATATTTAAAAATTTTCTAAAATAAGTCTTCTCCTTTCAAGAGAGTACAAAAATAGGCTTAGAAATAAAACTCTATCGTTTCTTTATACACAGGATTTTAAAAAATGGAAAATAAACCGAACACTAATGGGAAAAAAATGCTAGAGAATAATTTATCTGTAGCCAAGGCATGCATGTGATCCTATTAATTGGGGCGACACAAATTGTTTTTACCATTTAGATGCAATAAACAGCTTAAAAATTAAATTTTTTGTCTAGAATGTAAATAAATGTTTTTTTATTACCCCCCCCCCACTCTTCCTTATATGCCATTTCCACGCCTAAATACTTCAATAATGCATTAATTTTGCCGAGAAAGTTCAGTCTAGAGTTATGCAAACCCGTAAGCTTGACAATAAACCTTCCTTGTCCACCAGACATCCCACTGAGAGGGTTACACTCTTGTTTTGTTCATTTAGGTAATGCGTGCACGAAGAGATTTTGACACATTTGATGAATGTCTCTGTTTAGATCGCTAAGAGAGATATGCCTCTGTTTTGGTGGTTTTAAAGGCATGATGAGTAAAAGATAATTTTTGAGTAAAATAATTCTTTTTCGAACGAAATAAATGGTAATTAATTGTGGGAGAAGGGGGTTACACAGTATAAAAAACAGTATATTTGAAACAAAGCAAAGTATAAAGATTTTTTTTTGGGGGGGGGGGGGTTAACTATAGAGAGATAGGCACTTACATGATTGTAGATATTATCCATTGTTTTAGACACTTGTCAACTTGTTAAAAGAGACTGATAAGGAAGTGTCTTTAACATACCTATATATAGCATATTTTGGTGGGGAAAGTTCTCTTTGGCTTTTAATAGAAAAGCTTTACGGGGGATTTCAGCCACCTGGGAATTTCGTCTAGTAACAACGCAGAGGAGTTTTGCTAGCTGGGGGTGTGTCTGGAAAAACATCGCAGGGGATTTCAGCCACCTGGGAATTTTGTCTAGTAGTGACGTGGGGGAGCTTTGCTAGCTAGGAATTTTGTCTGGAAAAGCCTCGGGGGGGATTCAGCCACCTGGGAATTTTGTCTAGTAACAATGTGAGGGAGTTTTGCTAGCTGGGGGTGTGTCTAGCCATGATTTTGCATAGTAACACGACATGCGTTAGAAAAAAGCCTAGTAACATAAGTTTGCCTAGTAACAGGGAAGGCGCTGTGTCCTTGAAATCTTCGCTGGAGATGCCTAATCTTTTCTGCTAATCTTGCCTGGATATGCCTAATCTTGCCAGGAGATACCGAATCTTGCCTGGACATGTCTAATCTTGCCCCGCACATGCCTAATATTGCCTGGGCGGGAATTTTGACTAGAAACAGGTGCAAGGGGCTCCATTTAGAATTCCTTATTATACGGACCACATTCCAAGTAGTTAAAATACCTGAGAATTTTACCTAAAATTGTGAAAACTGGTCGTGCCAAATCTTGCCTGGGCGGGAATTTTGCCTAAAATTTTGACACCTGGTGGCCAAAAGAGGAAATCACCGTTAAACATTCTTCTTGAACCATTCTTCTTGAGAAGAAAAGATTAGTCCCTAGGGATGTCACAAAAACCTCAGGGCCCCCACTGCTAATAGCCGGGGTATTAAAGGCTCAAGTTAGAATCAACGATGATGGTTAATGAAATAGCCCTTGCTAATTTTCCGGTATTTTCCGAGGGGGGTATTTTTGGCGGGGGTTATTTTCACGGGGGGATTATTTTCCGGTGGGGTGGTGGTATTTTCTATTGGGGGATGTTTTCTGGGGGTTCCGGGGGGCAAACGTCTAGAACCAATAAAAACACCCTTGGAAATTTTGGGAGAACTGTGTTTGAGGCTTTTTCAAGCTTATTGCATAAGTGAGAAATGGTGCTAGTATTGCTTAATACATATTGTCGTGTCGTGAATGTTTCCGGGTCATCCAGGTTTCTTGATTTCTTAGTTCTGCCAAATGTTGCTGAATTGTCCTCAGTTATTAGAAATCCATCTTTCAAGTGATTCTATTAGCAAACCGAATGATCGTTACATTAGATATTAGGTATGCTTCTAGATTAAAATTGATCTTTCGAAGCACCACATAGATTTGATCAAAAGAAAAAAAGTTTTTAGAATTTTGTATCTTAAGAAAGCTTAATATATTTTACCTATTTTAATACCGAAAATCCTCTTTAATCCTCTAATAGAATAAATAATAATTTATTTTATCCTTCTGTACAAACACTTAACTTATAGAGAGGAGTAAAGGAAACAAACAAAAAGAAAACAAAAATCTAACAAAACGGCACTTTTGACGAGAACGGCGACAACAGCACACATAATAAATAACTTAATTTTACTAAAGATATAATGAAAATATTATTTATTCATCGAAAAGACAACTTATTGGGGGGTTTTACTTTATTATACCTTAGCCGTCTCAGAAAGTGATCAGGTACTTATGTATTAGCCAAAAACACGCGAGAAGTTAAGTTTGGTTAATGCTAATTAAATAAAACAAAATGTGATAGTTTAGAAACAAATTTGGGCTATATATTTGAACATTAGGGGGATGGGGGTGAAGTATAGCATTTATAAAAAACAAAACCGAACTTTAAAAAAAAAAAAAGGTACCTAGGTACCTTTTTTGCCCTCCAAGCCCAAAAAACTAAAGTTTAAATATTGTTCACGGAGTGAGAAACCCGTGTTTACCTAGCGCGCCAAAGTAAATCTCTGGATAAAGAAGCAGCTTGACTAGTTTCTTGTATCATATTCGCTATACGATTTCTCGCGTGTTTTCTGGCTAATACATAAGTAGCGGTGATCATATTGCTTATCCTTTTTCTTAGTGATATCAAATGTTCCACACTTTCAAATAATATAGTTATTTCTGAAGCATAATTGAATTGAAAGAAAATATTTACCAAACCGGGAAAATACAAATAAATACAATTTTAATGGCGTTAATTTTTTCAGGCATTTGGCCCGTTGGCTTATGAAAAATATCTTTTTTGGTATTTTCATTGAAAAATGCCTTCTTTTGATATTTTCTTTGAAAAACGGCGAAAAATCAAAGTACCCCCTGGAATTGGCAAATACACTCCCCCTCCTCCCACCCTGCATTTCTGGAAATTGATATTCCTGCAGCTTTACTCCTTACTCGTTAATATGTTCAAAAATGAGAAATACAAGAGGTCAGAAAATCATATTGTAAAGTATAGAATATGTTAGCTTAGCTAAGCGACCTTTCACCCTAACTAGCAGGGGTATGTTTTTCATAATCTTTATCCAATGCATCTGACAATGCCAAGTGTTGCATGACTGTAACAGTTGAGCTAAAAAGAAACCTAAGGTAATTAATAGAATCTTAATTACAAATTTCCTGTATCCCTGCCCAATTGAACGACGTATACACTGGGAATTATTATCATTTCCCACCAGAAATTCTGTTTCTGAAGGTTCAATATCCAATCAAATTTCCCACAGATGTGATTGTAACGCACTAATTGCATTCTGTATGGATTTCAAATTATGCGAAAACAAAAAAATATCATCAGCGTACTAGAAGTAAGTCGTATGTCTCTTAGTGCCCAATAAATATTGAAATCAACTTTTCTATTCAAACAGTTCGTGGTAACGAACTGTAAGTAAGGAGAGACCCGGCTCAATGGTAACCGAAACTCTAGAAAAAGGAGTTTTTGATACCAATAGATATATCAAAAGAATCAGATTTCAATGCTGAATTCAAATATATAACTTTCATCAAAATTAGTCCTAGCCATCAAAAGTTACGCCATCGAAAATTTGGCTGATTTTCGAAAAAAGAGGGAAAGACCCCCTAAAAGTTATAAAAACTTAATGAAAATTACACCATCAGATTCTGCGTAGCAAAGAGCCCTACTATAGAGGTTTCAAGTTCCTATCTGAAAAAATGTGGAATTTTGTATTTTTTGCCAGAAGAAAGATCACGGGTGCGTGTTTATTTGTTGTTTTTTTTCCAGGGGTGATCGTATCGACCCAGTGGTCCTAGAATATCTTGGGAGGGCTCATTGGAACGGAAATTAAAAGTTCTAGTGCCCTTTTTAAGTGACAAAAAAAAATGGAGGGCAACTAGGCCCCCTCCCACGCTCATTTTTCTCCCAATGTCACCTGATCAAAATTTTGAGGTAGCCATTTTGTTCAGCATGGTTGAAAAAATGATAACTATGTCCTTTAGGATGACTTAATCCCCCGAAGTCCCCGGGGGAGGGCTGAAAGTTATGGACTTTACCCAATGTTAACATATAGTATTGGGTATTAGGAAGTATACAGACGTTTTCAGGGGGGATTTTTTCTGGTAGTAGGGGGTGGGTGGGTCGGGGGTTATGTGGGGAAGATCTTTCCATGCAGGAGTTTTCATGGGGGAAAGGACATTGCTATGAAAGGGGCGCCGGATTTCCCAGCATTATTTAAAAAAAAGTGAACTAGAACTTTTGTATTTCCAATCAAATGAGCCTTCTCTGAAGTTTATATGAGTATCTCTTCTATATAAACCATATATATCCCCTGAGTATGACTTATAACGCCTGTTCCTGGGCCCTGGGGGGTTGTGTCGACCCTGGAGTTTTAATATCTGATGGTTGAACTATTTTTAACAAAATGATCACCTGAAATTCTTATCAGATGGGTTTGTCCATCCGATACACCAGAAGGTGTGGAGGGCGGGAAGGGTTAGTTGCCCTCTGATCTTTTTTCACTCTGAGAAAATAAACTACAACGTTTAATTTCAATTCAAATGAACCCTCTATGAAGTTTATACGAGCTTGCCTTCCATAAGAAACATATATACCCCCAGAGCAATAGTTACAACGCCTATCCCGGCCTAGGGGGGGGGGGTTGACCCGGGAGTTTTTTTTATCTGACCTTTGAACTATTTTTAACGAAATGACCATACGTAAAGGAGTTTTTGTTATATGATCTTTGAACTATTTTTAACTAAATGGCTACCTCAAATTTGGGGGGGGGGTAATTATTCTCTTATCACTTTTGACTCTTTAAAAGGGCACTAGAACTCTCGATTTCCAATCGAATGAGCCCCCTTTGAAGTTTATACCACGACCCTTTCTATATGAAGTGCCTCTGGGAAAAAAATGGAGTAAAGAATGGAGTGTGGAGTGTAAATGGAGTGTGGGGGAAGGGTAGCTGCCCTCCAATCACTTTTGACTCTTAAAAAGTGAATTACAACTTTCAATTTCCAATTAAATTAGCCCTCTAGGAAGTTTATACGAACATCCCTTCCATAACAATCATATATGTCCCCACGGCATAATTTACAACGCCTACCCCTGGGCCCTGGGGGGCTTTGTCGACACCGGAGTTTTTTATTATCAGAACTTTGAACTATTTTTAACAAAATGTCTATCTCAAAATTCTTATCTGATACATTTAGGGCGTTGAGGAGGGTGGCTAGTTGCCCTCTGATCTCTTTTGACTCTTAAAAATTGAACAAGAACTTTCAATTTCCAATAAAATGAGCCCTCTCCGAAGTTGAGCATCCCTTCCATAAGAACTATATATGCCCCTAGAGCGTTACTCATAATGCCTGCCTCCGGGTCCTGGCGGGTTCTGTCGACACAAGAATTTTTCTTATCTGACCTTTGAACTATTTTTAATGAAAAGGGTATTATACAAATTTTTTCAGATGGGCTGTGGGAAAAAAGTGTGTGTGTGTGGAAGGGGGGAGGGGGTTGGATAATTTCCCTCGCATATCTTTTGACTCTAAAAATTTAACTAGAACTTTCAATTTCCAATCAAATGAGCCCCCTCTGAAGTTTATACGAGTATTCCTTTCATAAGAACCATATACGCCCCCAGGAAAACACTTAAAACTTCAATCCCCCAGGCTCTGGGGGCGTTTTTGTTATCTAATTTTTGAACAATTTCCAAAACACTGGCTATCTCAAGTTTCTTAGAGGACAGGTTTGGGGAAAAAAGAGCATGGGGGGATCTAGTTCGCTCTTGAAAAGCGAACTAGAACTTTCAATTTCCAATCAAATGAGCCCTCTATGAAGTTTATACGAGCATCCCTTTCATAAGAACCATACATGCTCTTAGGGCATAACTTAGAACACCTTCCCCTGTGCCCTGGGGGGTTCTATTGACACCAGATTTTTTCTTATCTGACCTTTGAACTATTTTTAACAAAATGTCTATCTCAAAATTTTCATCAGATGTGTTTTGAAAAAGAGAGCGTTGGGGGGGGGGGGGTAGCTGCCCTTGGATCTCTTTTGACAATTAAAAAGTGAGCTTGAACTTTCAATTTCAAATCAAATGAGTCCTCTCTGATTTTTATACGAGCATCCCTTTCATACGAACAATATATGCCCCAGGGTATTACTTACAACGCCTGCCCCCGACCCCTAGGGGGTTGTGACGACACCTGAGTTTTTTTATCTGACTTTTGAGCAATTTTTAACTTAATGGCTATCTCAAAATTTGTATTGGATGTATTTGGGCATAAAGGGGCATGGGGGGGCTAGTTGCCCTCCAATCTCTTTTTATTCTAAAAAAGTGAACTAGAACTTTATATTTCCGATCAAATGAGCCGTCTCTGAATTTTATAAGAGCATCCTTTCAATAAGAACCATATATTCCCCCAAAGCATAACTCACAACACCTGCCCTCGGGCCCTGGGGGGCTGTGTTGACCCCTGAGTTTTCTTTATATGGCCTTTGAACTATTTAAAAAAAAGCTAACTCAAACGTCTTATCGGATGAGTTTGAGGAAAAAAGGGTGGTGAGAGGGGGGGGGGCTAGGTGCCCTCCAATCTCTTTTCACTCTTAAAAAGTGAACTAGTACTTTTAATCTCCAACCAAATTATCCCTCTTTGAAGTTAATACGAACATCCCTTCCATAAGACCCATATATGCCCCCAGGGTATAACTTACAACACCTTTCCCTGGGCCCTGGTGGGTTGTATCGACACCGTAATTTTTTTTATATGATCTTTGAACTATTTTAAACAAAATAGCTATCTTAAAATTTTTATTCGATGCATTTGGCAAAAAAGGGTTCGGGAGGGGAGCTGCTTACCCTCCAATATCTTTTGGCACTTAAAGAGGGAACTAGAACTTTCAATTTCCAATCAAATGAGTCCTCTCTGAAGTTTATACGAGCATTCCTTCCATAAGAACCATATATGCCCCCAAGGCATAACTTATAACCCTTGCCCCTTGCTGTCCTGCTCAAACATATAATTTCCAGAACTTTCAACTACGTTGAACAAAATGGCTATATCAAATTTTCTATTGGTTGTGTTTGGGGAAATGATGGGTGTGGAAGGGGTGTCATTTGCCTTAAAATCAATTTCGACTATTAAAAAGGGAACTAGCCATTTAAATTTCCAATCGAATGAGCCTTTTCTGAAGTTTCTACGACAACGATGTCTATACAAAACCTTATATGCCCCCCAGGGCATAACTTACAACCCTCGCCCTGGGGGCTCTGTGGCAATTGTCATCCTCAAAGATATCCACTTAAAACTACGTTTAATTAAATTGCTATCTCAAAATTTTTATTGAATGTGTCTCGGGGAATGTTTGGCGTGGGGGGGGGGGTTTGTTGCCCTCAAATAACTTTCGACTATTAAAAAAGGCACTAGCCCTTTGAATTTCCAATCGAATGAGCCTTTTTGGAAGTTTCTATGACAAAGCCTTCTATAAAAACCATATATGCCCCCAGGGCATAACTTAAAACCCTTGCCCTAAGTGTTGCGGGGGAGTGTCCTCCTCAAAAACATATTTTCTATCTGGAAATCAACTACGCTGAACAAAATGGTTATCTCAATTATGATTGGATGTGTTTGGGGGAATGATGGGTGGAGGGGGGGGGGCTAGTTGCCCTCCAATTACTTTTGACTATTAAAAAGGGCACTATCCCTTTGAATTTCCAATTGAATGAGCCTTTTTTGAAGTTTCTACGACAACGCCTTCTATAAAAACCTTATAAGCCCCCAGGGAATATCTTAAAACCCTTGCCCTGAGGTTTGTGGGGGATTGTCATCCTCAAAAATATATTTTATATCTTGAAATCAACTACGCTGAACAAAATGGCTATCTCAAAATTTTGATTGGATGTGTTTGGGGAAACGATGGGCGTGGGGGGGGGAGGCTAGTTGCCCTCCAATCACTTTCGACTATTAAAAAGGGCATTAGCCCATTGATTTTCCTATCGAATGAACCTGTTTTGAGGTTTTTACGACAACACCGACAACACCAAAAATTCATAAGCATAAAACTCCACAATGACCTTAAATAAATAAATAAAACCCAAAACGAACAGAAATAATCGACTCAAATTCAAAATGAGCAAAAATAATCATTGGTAGGACCCGAGTACCTTCTCAAGACAAGAACAAAATTTGCACTTTACTGAAAAAAAATAATGAACGTGGATTATCAGTTTAATATAGATATAGTGATATTTATTCCTTAAAATTTTTAATAATCTTTATTTATTTAAGTAAAAAAAAAGTAAAAAGTAAAGGGCTCCATGAAGCCAAAAATGAACAGAAATAAATTCAAATAATATTTTAAGCGTAAAACTGCAACATACCACCATCAATAAATGAACGAAACCCAAAATGAACACAAATTACAGTAAATAACTGAGTCAAACTCAATGCGAGCAGAGATTAACAGGAGTAGGGCCATAAAACCCCCATGCCCTCTCAAGACCAGAACATAATTTGCACTTTAATGAAAAAAAAAATTAACGTGGATTGTCAGTTTAATACTTCTATGCTGATATTAATTCATTAAAGTATAAATATTTTTCTATTTTTTAAAGTCAAAAAGGTGAAAGAATTTATGTTCTCAGAAATCTGCAAATTTTGTTCTGGTCTTGAGAAGGCATTGGGGTTGTCAGCCCTACTCAGTTAATTTCTGCTTTTTTTGTGTTTAACTCGGTTATTTATTGTAATTTCTGTTCGTTTTGGGTTTCATTTATTTATTGATAGTGATTCCTGGTAGCTTTACGCTTGGAAGATTATTTGACTTTATTTTCGCTCAATTTTGGTTTAATGAAGCTCTTTACTTTTCTTTGAAAAGCTTATTTTATGGATTTTTTTTTTAATTTTTTTATTGACATAGTCTTTTTCATGAAAAAAGTAAATACTATTCTATATCTTTTCGGATTTTTTTATATAAGAATCCATGGTTTGGCTTACTATTTGTATGTTGGAGAAACTTTTTCAAAGTGTTTTAGTCTTGACACAATGGTTTTGTTTGATTTAGTTTTATACCTTCTCAAGTTGACCTGAGAAATGAAACTTAATACCAATCCCAAAAAATTCTGTCCATGCTCTTTGACCACCTGGATACACTTACACTTTTGATCTAGTTAAATCGTAAAGGCAGAAGTAGTAATAACAGTCGTCCTAAAAGTTTCAACTTAATACCCCCAGTCGTTCTTAAGATATTGCTGAGATGTCTTATTGGCAACCAGCATACACACAGTGCCTTTTGATTTAGCTTTAAAGCGAAATTTATATTTAAAGCATAATGGGCGAATTGCATGACTGTGGGGGTTAACAAACCATATATCCCTAGAGACAGAGTAACTGGCCCGTTTTACTATTCTGAATAAAATGGATGTCTCAAAATTTGGTTGGATAAATTTTGAAAATAAATGGGCTTGCGAGGAAGGCTTCTTTCCCTCCAATCCCTTTTGACTCCAAAAATGGGCGCTAGAACTTTTAATTTTCTACCAAATTAGCTCCTTTAAAAGTTTTGTTGACATTACTAAGTAATATAGAGAGGTCCTGCATATTATATTGCTTATGCGCCCTTTTTAAAACCTTAATTCATGTAGTTTTTGTTTTATTGAAATCCCTCCCCCCTCCTAAACGTTCCGTAAAAGTTTCACCTTAATCCACTAAATTAGTTACAGTATCTGTAGTGGTAAAAAGGTTTTAAAATTAACCCCCCCCCCCAATGGTTTGACAAGAACTTAAAGGAAGAACTTAAAGGAAACCGGAATTTTGTCCGTGAAAAAAATTTGTAATAGTTTCTTCACAAAACGCAACGAGAAGATTTGGAGTGGCTCCTGAGGGTTAATTTCAGCTCCTCATAAGTTGAGAAGAGCCCCTTCCCACCCAAGCCACTTCTTCAATTGACTTCCAAAAGACGGAAATCACTCAGGACTTAATCGAGACTATACGGCAGGTGTTCAAAAATACACACTAATTAGATGCATACAAATCCCTCAAACCAACCAACAACTGCAAGGTTGCAGTAGCATTTTTTATTTACCAAAAAGATGTATTTTTGGTAGCCGTCCTAGCCGAGTAGTTAGCGCGCTAGACTTGAGACTGTTTGTCCTACTGTGAGGGTAGGGGCTCAAGTCCTGGTGTCACTAGTTATTTGGTTTGAGCCAGACAGTTACTGTGGCTATACACTTTTATTTATAAGTCCCAGGGGACCGAGCTTTGCTTGATGAAAAGAAAGACTTTTTTTTATCTAAAAGGTTTTAAAAGTATACACACAGTGCCTTCTGGCTAGTTAAAAATCCGTCACAACTTACCCTTCAAGGTCTAACCTAATGATATAATCTGTTTTTGAGATATTACTTTGACACTTTTTTGAAAATCTACATGCTTATCGTTCGTTTTAAGTTTGTTCAATATCCCCCTGAGTAGGCTATTCCTTGAAAGCTTTACCTAGATACCCTCAGCTTGCGTAGCAGCTTTAGTTATAGTAGTAGTAGATGTATTATTAGCAGTATGCACATAGCATCTTTGGTTTTCTTCAACATCCCCTTCAACAAACGCTGAAAGTTTCAGCTTAATACCATAAACCGTTCCTGAGGCATTACTGATACGTCCTCTTAACAACCGGTGTGGGCATAGTGTATTTCGAATTAGTTCAATACAGTTTCAATATTTCCCAGAGTTTTTGCCTTAATACTCTTAGCTCTAGTAGCAGTAGTAGTAGTACCAGCAGTATTAGTAGTACCAGAAGTAGTAGTAGAAGTAGTAATAACATTAGCATTAGTAGTATCAGAAGTCGTAGTAGTAGTAGTAGTATGAGTAGAAGCAGTTGTATTAAGATGCAAATATTGGTTTTTGTTTTTTTCAACATCTACCAAAACTTGTCCTGTTAGTTTCAACTTCACACACATAACTGATCCTAAGAAATTACTGATACGCCTTTTTGACAACCTGTATACAGACAGATTGTTCTGGTTAAGTTCACTTTCTCCTCTCAAAGTCCCTGAAAATTTCACTTTCATACCCTTAAGCATAGTTGAAATAGTGGTCACAGTAGTAGTATTAATATCAGTAGTAATAGCAGTAGTATTAATAGTAATAGCACTATTACTAGTAGCAGTAGTAGTATCAACAGATTGCGTTTTGGTCAGTTGGACATCCCTGTCATGAAGACCCGGAAGTTTCAATTTAGTACAAATTGCCGTTGCTGTGACAGCCGTTGCAATGTGTCCTTTTGATAACCAGTATGTTCACATACTTTTTGAAATTTGCATCATAACTCTCTTGGCATAAAAAGTAGTTGCAATAGCGGTAGCATTTGCGATAGTAGTAACAGTAATATTACTATTGGTAGTAGTAGTAAATGTAGCATTGGTAGTAGTATTAGCTGTAGCGTGCACAAATTGCCCATTAGTCAACTGGTCTTCCCCTTCAAGTATTCTCTGAAAGTTCCAACTTTGATATGCTCTTTCGAAAATCTGCATGCATATAGTATCTTTTGATTTAAGTCAAATGTCACCTCAATATTCTCTCAAATTTTTACCTTCAAAGACTTAGCCGTAATAGTACTAATATCATAGTAGTAGTGGTGGTAGTAGAAAAAGTAGTAGCAGTAGTAGTAGTGCACTAGTAGTAGTAGTAACACAAATAGCAGCAGTATTAATAACAGTAGTAGCATATAAATGTTGCCTTTTGGGCAGTAGAATATCCCCCTACTGATACCCCGGAAGTTTCACCTTGATACGGTAAGCTGTTCCAAAACTGTTGCTGATATGCTCTTTTGACCCCCTTCTGACGCTCTTTTCAACTTAGTACTCTTAGCCTTATAAGTAGTTGCAAGTGAAATAATAGTTGGAGTAGTTTAGTTGCAGTAGCAGTAGCAATAAAAGTAGCCGTGGCAGTAGTGTTAGTAGTAGCATGCACATATTATCTTTTTGACAACTGATCTTCACTTTTAAGCATTCTCTGAAAGCTCTAATTTAATACCCAAATCCATTCTTAAGATATACCCTTTGAAAATCTGGATGCACACAGCGTGTTTTTATTTAGTTCGAAATCACCCTCAATATTTTGTCAAATTTTCACCTTCATACGCCTAGTACTAGTACTAGTGTCATAGTAATAGTAGTAGTAATTGCAGTAGTAGCAGTAATAGTTTTGTATTTGTAGTAGTAGCAAGAGTAGTAGCAGCAGTATTAATAGCAGTAGTACCAGGTACACATTGTTTTTTTGTTCAGTTGAACATCCCAATCATGATGCCCCAGAAGTTTCATCTCGATACCGATAAGTAGTTTCAAAAATATTACTGAAACGCTCGAATCAGCAATCTGTATGCACACACTGTGTTTTGATTTAGTTCAACTTTTCCCTCAATGTTTCCTCATATGTTAATATCAATATCCTCAAACTTGGTAGTACTCGCTATAGAAGCAATACTATTAGTGGTAGTAGTGGTAGTAGCAGCAGTAGTGGTAGCAGTTGGAGTAGTGGTAGTATTACTAGTAGCAGCGTGCAAATATTTCCCTTTTGTTCAATTCATCATCTCCCTTATCATTTCCTGAAAGTTCCAAATTAATATACTAACTCATTCCTGAGTTGCACCCTTTTAACAACCTGCATGCACATAACGTGTTTTGATTTAGTTCAAAACTCCCTTCAACAATCTCGCTGAAAGTCTCACCTGAACCTCTTCGTCTTTAAGGAAAGTAAGGGTCAAACATGTATTCCTTTCTACACAACAGATGATACGTGTAAACAATGAACGAATTGCCTAACTTACAGACCCTGTCCTGAGGGCTCGGAGTAGGGAGTTGATATTCCCAAAGGCATAATTACTAGAACTTTCAACAATGCCAATGAAAATTGATGTCTCAAAATTTGTATTGAATGTTTGTTTTGGGAAATGATGGGCTTGGGGGCCTGGCTGCCCTCCAATCACTTTTGATTCTTTAAAGGGAACTAGAAATTTTAATTTCCAATTAAATGAGTCTCCTCTAAAGTTTATATGATCACCTTTTCCATGAAACCCGGGGGCATAAGCCCCCTGGGGCATAACTTAAAACACTTTTCCCCAGGCTAAAAAGGGCACCATAATTTCGAATTTCCAATTCATTTCTAATCAAATGAACCCCTTTTGAAGTGATCCCATTTTATGTAAACAATGAACGAATTGCCTAACTTACAGACAATTCCCAGAGGGCTCTAGGGGAGGAACATCTCCAAAGCCTTAATTACTAGACCTTTCAATAATTCTGAAGAAAATAGATTTCTCAAATTTTTATTGGATGTTTGTTTTGGGAAATGATGGGGATGGGGGCCTGGTTACCTTCCAATCACTTTTAACTCTTTAAACGGAACTAGAACTTTCAATTTCCAGATTTTTCAAAAATTTATACAACCAGAGTAGTATATCGTCTATTTATCCGAAAGATAAATCGTATAAAGCGACTATAGACACTAGTACTCCGAAAGATACATCGTATAAACCTACCAAACACGTTATATTCGTGTTGTAAAATACTGTATAACACTAAAGTATAATATTACTAACATTACAGTATTGTTAATATACAATACTGTATTCAATTACTTCATAGTCCGAAATTTTCAGGGAGGGGCCATGGCCCCCTGCCGCCCCCCCCCTGCTGGCGCCCATACCGACTGGGATGACGCTAAGGATGAGAAATAATTGTGATTTTGATGCTAGATTATATTTAAACAATTGTTATATTAAACCATCTCAAAATATTTCAAATTTGATTTACTGCAACAGTGCTATCATTTTATTATCTTTTTGTTATGCTAGATCGCAATAAAATCTATTAAATTTGATTCCACTATAGTTCAGTGAATTATTATCTGTCAACAGAAAGGTATCCAAAATAGTAATTTACCTTCATTCTCTGATGCCTTTTTTTTGCAATGGAGCCCTATGAGGTAATTCTGATAAAAACTTACTATTAAATTGAACTTTCAAACTCCATATTTCGAATTTTTATATTTGAGCGTAGTAATAAGGAATTTAGGTCTAACTCGAAATGTTAAGTGAAAATTTAGATTGTTTCTCTTGAAATACAATATATTCTGTTAATTATTTTTATTTAATAATATATTCAATACTCAGGTTTGGTTGAGTTTACATCAGTTTAAGAAATCCTATCCTTAATTCGCTATTCTGAAGCACCACTAGTCATTTAATAAAGTCCAACTGTCACTAATCACTAGTCACGTATACTGAAGTATCACTAGTCACTAGTCACTTAAAAAAGTCCAACCATCACTAATCACTAGTCACTGATACTGAAGTATCACTAGTCACTGGTCACTTTACAAAGTCCAGCTATCAATAGTCACTAGTCACTGATACTGAAGTATCACTAGTCACTAGTCCTTTAATAAATTCCAAACATCACTAGTCACTGATACTGAAGTATCACTAGTCACTGGTCACTTAACAAATTCCAGCCATCACTAGTCACTAGTCACTGTTACTGAAGTATCACTAGTCACTAGTCACTTAAAAAAGTCCAAACGTCACTAGTCACTGGCCACTGATACTGAAGTATTACGAGTCAATGGTGACTTTACAAATTCCAGCCATCAATAGTCACTGTTCAGTGTTACTGAAGTATCACTAGTCACTAGTCACTTTATAATTTCCAAACATCACTAGTCACTGGTCACTGATACTGAAGTATTACTAGTCACTGGTGATTTAACATTTCAATGCCTGCAGTACTTAAGAATCTTATAGTAAATTTCTAGCTTTTTAGTACTGCCATATTTAATCATAGACATTAGTATTAATAGTTTGGTTAGATAAATATGTATGCAGAGATAGATTTAGCTTATGATAGCTTGTTAGTGTGTATGTAGCGTATTTTGTATTGAAGATAGGCATATACCTATAATATCTATCTATCTATCTATACCTATGTAAAACTTAAATAGCGACGAAGACCACACTGCCTTTCCATCATAAACAATAAGTAGAACAACAGGGAAATTTTTATACAAGACAGTGGAACGCAACTTTAAATGATTATTTCGACCCTATAACCAAGGGCCGTTCTCACTAAAACTAACGAAGAGAATAAAAAAACAATATAAAAGAAACTTACACTAACATTAAATCATTAAAACTGAAAGGTTTAAAAAAAATGTTTTAAAACGGCCCTAATATCATTACTTCAAGGAGTTCAACCTGGTTGAACTTCCTTTATAATATTTTTATAATATCATGCATTTTTAAGCCACATTTGTGTAGAGCACGACTTATCCCTGAAAAAAGATCAAATAGACTATATATTGGCTACAGAAAAAAATTCATTAGTTACATGGTAATATTATTTTGGGTGCGTATAAGTAGAGAGGGGTCATGAGGTCCGACGATGACCACGTGGTTTATGGTTTTCTCAGTGAGAATTTTAAAAACAGGAATTTTCTCACTTTAAAAACCATGAATTTTGTCACATTTATGTCTGTTTTTATGGTTTTTGTCAGTGAGAATTTGAAAAACAGGAACTTTCTCACATTTTTGTATGTTTTTATGGTTTTTGTCAGTGAGAATTTGAAAAAACAGGAACTTTCTCACTGAGAAAACCATAAACCACGTGGTGCTGTCACGAGTCAGAACACCTGTGCTGTCGACCTCAATCCACCTATCGTGAATCAATAATTCCCCTTAGAAACAACAAATTAATTTCTCCTTTCTTGACAGATCAATCAATCAATGACATCATCTGTCAGACTTTCAAAATTTCCGCCTAGAAACATTTCTCCAGGAATAGATCCATATCATTAATGTCTTTGCCTCGGGAACAGTTCTACTGGTCGAACTCCAAAGGATATTAATAACCAAAGGCCATGGAAACAATTAGGCAAGAAACATCTTAGCGATGAATTGTTTTAGCGCACGAAAAGGTTTCATATTAATTTGAAATGCGTTAGCGCAGAGATGCCAATAACAAAGGAACACGCTGAATTTACGTTTAGTGATTATTTGGTCGAAACCGTTTTAGACAGTTTATGGAACTATTTCGGCGAAACAGATAGAGACATTTTAAAAGAAGATTTTGAAGAGATTTTGGAGGAGGTTTTGAGTGTGGTCGTTATAATACACAAGTTTCATTTGAACAGTGTTGTGAGGTCCTCTAACCCAACCCCAAAGGGTTCCAATCCTCCTACCCCCACCCCGAAGGAAGCCCCCGGTCCTCAAAAGCCCCCCAAGCTCCCAAAGGCCCTCCACCGGTCCCCAAATGTCCCCCAGGCCACCAACTGTCCCCCCGGACCCTCAAAGGCCCCCCCAAGCTCCCAAAGGGCCACCGGCGCCCCCAAAGGCCCACCCAGACCCCCAAAGGCCATCCCCGGGCCCCCCCAACGCCCAGCGCGCCCCCAAAGGACCCACGGGGACCCAAAGGCCCTCCACCGGCCCCCAACTGCTCCTCCGGACCCCCAACGGCCCTCCCCTGGTCCTCACAGGTCCCCTGGTCTCCCAAACAACCAACGGGGTCCCCAAGGCCCGCCCCCGGGCCCCCAAAGCCCCCCCGGCCCCCCAGGACCCTCCCTAAGCCCCCACGCCCCACCCAGCCCCCCACAGGCCCGCCCCCGGCCCCCCCCAAGGCCCCTCAAGCTCCCAAAGGACCAACGGGGTCCCAAAGACCTTCCACCGGTCCCCAAATGTCCCCCAGGCCCCCAACAGCCCTCCCTGGGCCCAACGGCCCTCCCTGGGCCCCAACGGCCCTCTCCTGGCCCACAAAGGTCCCCCGGACCAGAGAAATGCCACCGGGATAACACACACACACCAAATGCCGCCCGGATCTGCCAATGTCAGTGTGTTTTCCCAACTGTCTATTTATTCATTTTTCAGTCCTTTTCAATCCCAATATAAACTTATCTCTGTGAGATATTAACCCATCTCCCCCCCCAACCATTGTTTTAAATTTATCTCCCTCGGAGATATCCAAATGTAATTTTTTACAATGAAACCACTCTTTTCTCTGCTCCCCCCTCCCTTGGAGATATCTAAATATAATTTTTTGCAATGAAACCACTCTTTTCTCTGCTCCCCCCTCCCTTGGAGATATCCAAATGTAATTTTTTTCAATGACACCACTCTTGTTACTGCACCCACCTCCTTTGGAGATCTCTAAGTGGAATTTTATGATAAGAAATCGCTGTTGTTTAATCTGTGATATAGCTTTGTTATAACATAAGTGAATATTTTTTGTTCATTTCTATTCATAATCACTTCCATTGAAACTCACAATGATGTTTTTTCTAATCTTTGCTATTTTCTATGCATTCCCCCCTATCTCTTCGCTGTTATCTCATAAACGAATATTTTTCAAGGGTAATTTCAATTAATTCTCACCATTTGAAACTCAAAATCCCCTATTTTTCACAATTGATTACCACAAAGTTTCAAGAGAAGGAACTGAGTGAGATTATTCACATTTATCTATTTGTCACATATGGACCCCATAATTTGCGCAAGGATATTTTAAAATAACTTTCAATCTTACAAAGCCTTGCCAATATTTTAGTGATGTGGAAACATTGTTGACGATATACTGAGTTAACGGTTCTCGAATTTAATTGTACTGTTTCCCAGAGAATATGCTTGGAAACAGAACAGACACGCGATTAAAAATAATCTAGGCTCATTTGGAGTCATAGACAACCTATACGGGGAGTAGGCGAAACGACTTATACCGCCTAACAATACGGTTTTTTGGGGCATTAGGTAAACGGCTGGGAGCCGTGGAGCCCGGAATACGCCGATGGGTCCGGGGAGTGCTGTGGGGGCAAGGTTAGGGAAGTGCCGGGGGATGCGCCACGGGTCAGGGAAGTGCCACAGGGATGCGCCACGGGCCCGAGAAGCATCGTGGGAAGCGATGTGGGGCCCCGAGAAGCGCCACAGGGATGCGCCATGGCTCCGAAAAGCGCCACGGGTGGTCCGGGAAGCGCTGTGGGGCAAGGTTAGGGGGGCGCTGGGGGGAGCGCCAAAAAAAAAAAAATTTTAACACTGAAAATAAACGATCAAATTGTCGCCTTCTATGTCATATCTTAAGTTGGAACTTTCAGTTGAATTAACCAAATGTTATTAATGATCGGGCTTTTCTGAGTTGGATTTCTTAGTCTTTCATAGGTGTGTAGTGTCTGAAACCTCTGATTTGGGATGTGTAGTTTGCTATTTTCGACTT